>NW_026048462.1:8114110-8414633 GCF_023864345.2 Schistocerca serialis cubense
TCGCTTCCTCACATTGACGAATTAACACAGAAATTGCGTCGCTATGAAATACTATTGGTTCCATGACATCTCCTTCTAAATCGAGTAACGTTTCTATGGAATCGACAGGATTTCCTTTTGGGATATGAGTATCTCCTTTCCGATGCACTATTCCTTCTTTACTGCATCCCTCGCTGACTCACATTGACGAATTAACACAGAAATTGCGTTGCTATGAAATACTATGGGTTCTATGACTTCTCCTTCAATATCGGGTATCGTTTCAATGGAAACAACAAGATTTTCTTTTGGGATACGAGTATCTCCTTTCCGATGCACTATTCCTTCCTTATAGCATCCCTCGCTCCCTCACATTGACGAATTAAAACAGAAATTGGGTCACTATGAATTACTATGTGTTCTATGACTTCTCACTCTAAATCGAGTAACATTTCTATGGAAACGACAGGATTTTCTTTTCGTATACGAGTATCTCCTTTCCGATTCACTATTCCTTCTTTACTGCATACCTGCCTCCATCACATTGACGAATTAACACAGAAGTTGCGACGCTACGGAATACTATGTGTCATATGACTTCATCTTCTAAATCAAGTAACGTTTCTATGGAAACGAAAGGATTTTCTATTTTTTTTTTTTTTTTGGTTCGAGTATTACCTTTCCGATGCACTATTCCTTCTTTTCTGCATCCCTCGCTCCCTCACATTGACGAATTAACACAGAAATTGCGTCGCTATGAAATACTATGTGTTCTAAGACTTCTCCTTCTAAATCGAGTAACGTTTCTATGGAAACGACAAGATTTTCATTTGGGATACGAGTATCTCCTTTCCGATGCACTATTAGTTCTTTACTGCATCCCTTGCTACCTCACATTGACGAATTAACACAGAAATTGCGTCGCTATGGGATACAATGTGTTCAATGACTTCTCCTTCTAAATCGAGTAACGTTTCTGTGGAAACGACAGGATTTTCTTTTGGTATACGAGTATCTCCTTTCCGATGCACTATTCCTTCTTTACTGCATCCCTCGCTCCCTCACATTGACGAATTAACACAGAGGTTCCGTCACCATGACATAATATGCGATCTATGACTTCTCCTTCTGAAGCGAGTAACGTTTCTATGGAAACGAAATGATTTTCTTTTGGGATACGACTATCTCCTTTCCGATGAACTATTCCTTGTTTACTGCATCCCTCGCTCCCTCACATTGACGAATTATCACTGAATTTGCGTCTTAATGTAATACTATGGTTTCTCAGACTTCTCCATCTGAATCGAGTAACGTTTCTATTGAGAAGACAGGATTTTCTTTTGGGATACGAGTATCTCCTTTCAGATGCACTATTCCCTGTTTACTGCATCCCTCGCTCCCTCACATCGACGATTTAACACAGAGATTGCGTCGCTATGTAATAGTATGGGTTCTATGACTTCTCCTTCTAAATCGAGTAACGTTTCTATGGAAGTGACTGGATTTTTTTTTGGGATACGTTTACCTCCTTCCCGATGCAATATTCCTTCTTTCCTGCATCCCTCGCACCCACACATTGACGTATATGCACAGAAATTGCGTCGCTATGAAATACTGTGGGTTCTATGACTTCTCCTTTTAAAGCGAGTAACTTTTCAATCGAAACGAACGGTTTTTCTTTTGGGATACAAGTATCTCCTTTCCGATGCACTATTCCTTCTTTACTGCATCCCTCGCTCCCTCACATTGACGAATTAACACAGAAATTGCGTCGCTATGAAACACTATGGGTTCTATGACTTCTCCTTCGAAATCGAGTAACTTTTCTATGTAAACGACAGGATTTCCTTTTGCGATACGACTATCTCCTTTCCGATGCACTATTCCTTCTTTACTGAGTCTTTCGCTCCATCACATTGACGAATTAACACAGAAATTGCGTCGCCTTGAAATACTATGCGTTCTATGACATCTCCTTCTTAATCGAGTAACGTTGCTATTGAAACGACAGGATATTCTTTATGGATACGAGCATCTAATTTCCGATGCACTATTCCTTCATTACTGCATCCCTGGCTCCCTCACATTGACGAATTAACACTGAATTTGCGTCGCCATGTAATGCTATGTGTTCTATGACTTCTCCTTCTAAATCGAGTAACGTGTCTATGGAAACGACAGGATTTTCTTTTGGGATACGAGTATCTCCTTTCCGATGCACTATTCCTTCTTTACTGCATCCCCCACTCCTTCACATTGACGAATTAACCCAGAAATTGCGTCGCTATGAAATCCTATGGGTTCTATAACTTCTCCTTCTATATTGAGTAACGTTTCTATGGAAACTATAGGAATTTCTTTTAGGATTAGACTATCTGCTTTCCGAGGCACTATTCCTTCTTTACTGCATGCTTTGCTCCCTCACATTGACGAATTAACAATGAAATTGCGTCGCTATGGAATACTATTGGTTCTATGGCATCTCCTTCTAAATCGGGTAACGTTTGTATGGAAACAACAGGTTTTCTTATGGGATACGACCTTCTCCTTTCCGATGCACTATCCCTTCTTTACTGCATCCCTCGCTCCCTCACATTGCCGAATTAACACAGAAATTGCGTCGCTATGAAAAACTATGGTTTCTATGACTTCTCCTTCTAAATCGGGTAACGTTTCTATCGAAACGACAGGATTTTCTTTTGGGATACGATTATCTTCTCTCCGATGCACTATTCCTCCTTTACTGCATCCCTCGCTCCCTCACTTTGACGAATTAACACAGAAATTGCGTCGCAATGAAATACCATGTGTTCTATGACTTCTCCTCCTAAATCGAGTAATGTTGCAATGGAAACGACAGGATTATCTTTTGGGCTACGAGTATCACCTTTCCGATGCACTATTCCTTCTCCCTCTCATTGACGACTAAACACAGAAATTGCGTCACTATGAAATAGTATGGGTTCCATGACTTCTCCTTCTGAATCGAGTAACGCTATCTACGGAAACGACAGGATTTTCTTTTGGGATACGACTATCTTCTCTCCGATGCACTATTCCCCTTTACTGCATCGCTCGCACCCTCGCTCTGACGAATAAACACAGATATTGCGTCGCTATGAAATACTATGGATTCTATGACTACACCTTCTAAATCTAGTAACGTTTCTATGGAAACGACACGATTATCTTTTAATAATCGAGTATCACCTTTCCGATGCACTATTAATTCTGTACTGCATCCCTCGCTCCCTCACATTGACGAATTAACACAGAAATTATGTCGTTTTGACATACTATGCGTTGTATGACTTTTCCTTCTACATCGAGAAACGTTTCTATTGAAACGACAAGATTTTCTTTTGGCATACGAGTCTCCCCTTTCCGATTCGCTATTCCTTCTTTACGGCATCCCTGGTTCCTTCACAATGACGAATTAACGCAGAAATTGCATCGCTATGATATACTATTCATTCTATGGCATCTCCGTCTAAATCGAGTAACGTATCTATGGAAATGACTGGAATTTCTATTGGGATACTAGTCTCTCCTTTCCGATGCAGTATTCCTTCTTTACTGCATTCCCCGCTCCCTCACATAGACGAATGAACACAGAAATTGCGTCGCTATGAAATACTATGTGTTCTATGACTTCTCCTTCTAAATCGAGTAATATTTTTATGTAAACGACAGGATTTTCTTTTGGGGTTCGACTATCGCCTTTCCGATGCACTATTCCTTCTTTACTGCATACCTACCTCCTCACATTGGCTAATTAACACAGAACTTGCGTCGCTATGAAATACTATTGGATCTTTAACTTCTCCTACTAAATCGAGTACCGTTTCTATGGAAACGACGGGATTTTCTTTTGGTATACGAGTATCTCCTTTCCGATGCACCATTCCTTATATACTGCACCCCACGCTCCCTCACATTGAGGAATTAACACAGAATTTGCGTCGCTTTGGAATATTATGGGTCCTACGACTTCTCCTTCTAAATCGAATAAAGTTTCTATGCAAATGAATGGATTTTCTTTTGCGATACGACTGTCTCCTTTCCGATGTACTATTCCTTCAGTACTGCATCGCTCGATCCCTCACATTGACGAAAGAACGCAGAAATTGCGTCTCTATGAAATACCATTTGTTCTATGACTTCTCCTTCTAAAACGAGTAACGTTTCAATTGATACGACAGGATTTTCTTTTGGGTTACGAGTATCAGCTATCCGATGCACTATTCCTTCTATACTGCGTCCCACGCTCCCTCACATTGACGATTAAACACAGAAATTTCGTCCCAATGAAATACTATGGGTTCTATGACTTCTCCTTCTAAATCGAGTAATGTTTTTATGGAAACGACAGGATTTTCCTTTGGCATACGAGTATCTCCTTTCCGATGCACTATTCCTTCTTTACTGCATCCCTCGCTCCCTCACATTGACGAATTAACACAGAAACTGCGTCGCTATGAATTACGATGTTTTCTATGACATCTCCTTCTAAATCGAGTAACGTTTCTATGCAAACGACAGGATTTTCTTTTGGGATACGAGTATCTCCTTTCCGATGCACTATTCCTTCTATACTGCATCCATCGCTCCCTCACATTGACGAATTAACACAGAAATTGCGTCGCTATGAAATACTATGGGTTCTGTGTCTTCTGCTTCTAAATCGAGTCACGTTTCTATGGAAATGACAGTCTTTTATTCTGGGATACGACTATCTCCTTTGCGATGCACTATTCCTTCTTTACTGCATCCCTCGCTCCCTCACATTGTCGAATTAATACAGAAATTTCGTCGATATGAAATACTATGAGTTCTACAACTTCTCCTTCAATATCGAGTAACGATTCTATGTAAACAACTGGATTTTCTTTTGGGATACGACTATCTCCTTTCCGATGCACTATTCCTTCTTTACTGCATCCCTCGCTCCCTCCATTAACGAATAAACACAGAAATTGTGTCACCAAGACATACTGTGGGTTCTATGACTTCTCCTTCTAAATCGAGTAACGTTTCTATGGAAACGACAAGATTTTCATTTCGGATACGAGTATCTCCTTTCCGATGCACTATTCCTTCATTACTGCATCCCTCGCTCCCTCACATTGACGAATAAGCACAGAAATTGCGTCGCTATGAAATACTATGGGTTCTATGACCTCTACTTCTAAATCGAGTAACGTTTCTGTGCAAACGATAGGATTTTGTTTTGGGATACGAGTATCTCCTTTCGATGAACTACTCCTTCTTTACTGCATCCCTCGCTCCCTCACATTGACGAATAAGCACAGAAATTGCGTCGCTATGAAATACTATGGTTTCTGTGTCTTCTGCTTCTAAATCGAGTTACGTGTCTATGGAAATGACAGTATTTTATTTTGGGAAACGACTATCTCCTTTCCGATGCACTATTCCTTCTTTACTGCATCCCTTGCTCCCTCGCATTGACAAATTAACACAGAAATTGCGTCGCTATCATATACTATGGGTTTTATGCCTTCCCCTTCCAAATCGAGTAACGTTCTATGGCAACGACAGGAATTTCTATTGGGATACGAGTATCTCCTTTCCGATGCACTATTCCTTCATTACTGCATCCCTCGCTCCCTCACATTGACGAATGAACACAGATATTGCGTCGCTATGAGGTACTTTGGGTTCTATGACTTCACCTTCTAAATCGAGTAACCTTTGTATGGAAACGACAGGATTTTCTTTTGGGATTCGAGTATGTCCTTTCCGATGCACTGTTCCTTCTTTACTGAATCCCTCGCTACCTCACATTAATGAATAAGTACAGAAATTGCGTCGCTACGAAATACTATGGGTTCTATGACTTCTCCATCTAAATCGAGTAACGTTTCTATGCAAACGACAAGATTTTCTTTTGGGATACGAGTATCTCCGTTCGATGCACTACTCCTTCTTTACTGCACCCCTCGCTCCCTCACATTGACGAATAAGCACAGAAATTGAGTCGCTATGAAATACTATGTGTTCTATGACTTCTCCTTCAAAATCGAGTAACGTTTCTATGGAAACGACAAGATTTTCTTTTGGGATACGAGTATCTCCTATGAAAAGCACAATTCCATCTTTACTGCATCACTCGCTTCCTCACATTGACGAATTAACACAGAAACTGCGTCGCTTTGGAATATTATGTGTTCTATGACTTCTCCTTCTAAATCGAGTAATATTTTTATGTAAACGACAGGATTTTCTTTTGGGGTTCGACTATCGCCTTTCCGATGCACTATTCCTTCTTTACTGCATACCTACCTCCTCACATTGGCTAATTAACACAGAACTTGCGTCGCTATGAAATACTATTGGATCTTTAACTTCTCCTACTAAATCGAGTACCGTTTCTATGGAAACGACGGGATTTTCTTTTGGTATACGAGTATCTCCTTTCCGATGCACCATTCCTTATATACTGCACCCCACGCTCCCTCACATTGAGGAATTAACACAGAATTTGCGTCGCTTTGGAATATTATGGGTCCTACGACTTCTCCTTCTAAATCGAATAAAGTTTCTATGCAAATGAATGGATTTTCTTTTGCGATACGACTGTCTCCTTTCCGATGTACTATTCCTTCAGTACTGCATCGCTCGATCCCTCACATTGACGAAAGAACGCAGAAATTGCGTCTCTATGAAATACCATTTGTTCTATGACTTCTCCTTCTAAAACGAGTAACGTTTCAATTGATACGACAGGATTTTCTTTTGGGTTACGAGTATCAGCTATCCGATGCACTATTCCTTCTATACTGCGTCCCACGCTCCCTCACATTGACGATTAAACACAGAAATTTCGTCCCAATGAAATACTATGGGTTCTATGACTTCTCCTTCTAAATCGAGTAATGTTTTCATGGAAACGACAGGATTTTCCTTTGGCATACGAGTATCTCCTTTCCGATGCACTATTCCTTCTTTACTGCATCCCTCGCTCCCTCACATTGACGAATTAACACAGAAACTGCGTCGCTATGAATTACGATGTTTTCTATGACATCTCCTTCTAAATCGAGTAACGTTTCTATGCAAACGACAGGATTTTCTTTTGGGATACGAGTATCTCCTTTCCGATGCACTATTCCTTCTATACTGCATCCATCGCTCCCTCACATTGACGAATTAACACAGAAATTGCGTCGCTATGAAATACTATGGGTTCTGTGTCTTCTGCTTCTAAATCGAGTCACGTTTCTATGGAAATGACAGTCTTTTATTCTGGGATACGACTATCTCCTTTGCGATGCACTATTCCTTCTTTACTGCATCCCTCGCTCCCTCACATTGTCGAATTAATACAGAAATTTCGTCGATATGAAATACTATGAGTTCTACAACTTCTCCTTCAATATCGAGTAACGATTCTATGTAAACAACTGGATTTTCTTTTGGGATACGATTATCTCCTTTCCGATGCACTATTCCTTCTTTACTGCATCCCTCGCTCCCTCCATTAACGAATAAACACAGAAATTGTGTCACCAAGACATACTGTGGGTTCTATGACTTCTCCTTCTAAATCGAGTAACGTTTCTATGGAAACGACAAGATTTTCATTTCGGATACGAGTATCTCCTTTCCGATGCACTATTCCTTCATTACTGCATCCCTCGCTCCCTCACATTGACGAATAAGCACAGAAATTGCGTCGCTATGAAATACTATGGGTTCTATGACCTCTCCTTCTAAATCGAGTAACGTTTCTGTGCAAACGATAGGATTTTGTTTTGGGATACGAGTATCTCCTTTCGATGAACTACTCCTTCTTTACTGCATCCCTCGCTCCCTCACATTGACGAATAAGCACAGAAATTGCGTCGCTATGAAATACTATGGTTTCTGTGTCTTCTGCTTCTAAATCGAGTTACGTTTCTATGGAAATGACAGTATTTTATTTTGGGAAACGACTATCTCCTTTCCGATGCACTATTCCTTCTTTACTGCATCCCTTGCTCCCTCGCATTGACAAATTAACACAGAAATTGCGTCGCTATCATATACTATGGGTTTTATGCCTTCCCCTTCCAAATCGAGTAACGTTCTATGGCAACGACAGGAATTTCTATTGGGATACGAGTATCTCCTTTCCGATGCACTATTCCTTCATTACTGCATCCCTCGCTCCCTCACATTGACGAATGAACACAGATATTGCGTCGCTATGAGGTACTTTGGGTTCTATGACTTCACCTTCTAAATCGAGTAACCTTTGTATGGAAACGACAGGATTTTCTTTTGGGATTCGAGTATGTCCTTTCCGATGCACTGTTCCTTCTTTACTGAATCCCTCGCTACCTCACATTAATGAATAAGTACAGAAATTGCGTCGCTACGAAATACTATGGGTTCTATGACTTCTCCATCTAAATCGAGTAACGTTTCTATGCAAACGACAAGATTTTCTTTTGGGATACGAGTATCTCCGTTCGATGCACTACTCCTTCTTTACTGCACCCCTCGCTCCCTCACATTGACGAATAAGCACAGAAATTGAGTCGCTATGAAATACTATGTGTTCTATGACTTCTCCTTCAAAATCGAGTAACGTTTCTATGGAAACGACAAGATTTTCTTTTGGGATACGAGTATCTCCTATGAAAAGCACAATTCCATCTTTACTGCATCCCTCGCTTCCTCACATTGACGAATTAACACAGAAACTGCGTCGCTATGAATTACGATGTTTTCTATGACATCTCCTTCTAAATCGAGTAACGTTTCTATGGAATCGACAGGATTTCCTTTTGGGATATGAGTATCTCCTTTCCGATGCACTATTCCTTCTTTACTGCATCCCTCTCTGACTCACATTGACGAATTAACACAGAAATTGCGTTGCTATGATATACTATGGGTTCTATGACTTCTCCTTCAATATCGGGTATCGTTTCAATGGAAACAACAAGATTTTCTTTTGGGATACGAGTATCTCCTTTCCGATGCACTATTCCTTCCTTATAGCATCCCTCGCTCCCTCACATTGACGAATTAGAACAGAAATTGCGTCACTATGAATTACTATGTGTTCTATGACTTCTCACTCTAAATCGAGTAACATTTCTATGGAAACGACAGGATTTTCTTTTGGGATACGACTATCTCCTTTCCGATGCCCTATTCCTTCATTACTGCATCCCTGTATCCCTCACATTGACGAATTAACACAGAAATTGCGTCGCTATGAGGTACTATGGGTTCAATGACTTCTCCTTCTAAATCGAGTAACGTTTCTATGGAAACGACAGGATTTTCTTTTCGGATACGAGTATCTCCTTTCCGATGCACTATTCCTTCATTACTGCATCCCTCGCTCCCTCACATTGACGAATAAGCACAGAAATTGCGTCGCTATGAAATACTATGGGTTCTATGACTTCTCCTTCTAAATCGAGTAACGTTTCTGTGCAAACGATAGGATTTTGTTTTGGGATACGAGTATCTCCATTCGATGAATTACTCCTTCCTTACTGTATCCCTCGCTCCCTCACACTGACGTATAAGCACAGAAATTGCGTCGCTATGAAATACTATTGTTTCTGTGACATCTCCTTCTAAATCGAGTAACGTTTCTATGGCAACGACAGGATCTTCTTTTGGGATACGACCATTTCCTTTCCGATGCACTATTCCTTCTGTACTGCTTCCCTTGCTCCCTCACATTGACGAATTAACACAGAAATTGCGTCGCTGTGAAATACTATGCGTTCTATGACTTCTCCTTCTACATCGAGTGACGTTTCTATGGAAACGACAGGATTTTCTATTGAGATACGAGTATCTCCTTTCCGATGCACTATACCTTCTTTACTGCACCCCTCGCTCCCTCACATTGCCGAATTAACACAGAAATTGAGTCGCTATGATATACTATGGTTTCTGTGACTTCTACTTCTAAATCGAGTTACGTTGCTATGGAAACAACAGGATTTTCTTATGGGATACATCTCCTTCCGATGCACTATTCCTTGTATACTGCATCCCTGGCTCCCCCACATTGACGAATTAGCACAGAAATTTCGTCGCAATGAAACACTATGGGTTCTATGACTTCTCCTTCTAAATCGAGTAACGTTTCTATGGAAACGACAGGATTTTCTTTTGAGATACGAGTATCTCCTTTCCAATGCACAATCCCTTCTTTACTGCACACCTCGCTCCCATACAATGACGAATTAACACGGAAATTGAGTCGCTATGATATACTATGGATTCTGTGACTTCTACTACTAAATCAAGTTACGTTGCTATGGAAACGACACGTTTTTCTTATGGGAAACGAGTATCTACCTTCAGTTGCACTATTCCTTCTTTACTGCATCCCTGGCTCCCTCACATTGACGAAGTAACTCACAAATTGCGTCGCTATGAAATACTATGGGTTCTATGACTTCTCCTTCTAAATCGAGTAACGTTTCTATGGAAACGACAGGATTTTCTTATGGGATACGAGTATCTCCTTTCCGATGCACTATTCCTCCTTTCCCGCACCCCTCGCTCCCTCACACTGACGAATTAACACAGAAATTGCGTCGCTGTGAAATACCATGGTTCTACGACATCTCCTTCTAAATCGATTAACGTTTCTATGAAAACGTCAAGATTTTCTTTTAGGATACGAGTATCTCCTTTCCGATGCACTTGTCCTTCTTTACTGCATCCCTGGCTCCCCCACATTGACGAATTAGCACAGAAATTGCGTCGCTATGAATTACTATGGGTTCTATGACTTCTCCTTCTAAATCGAGTAACGTTTCTATGGAAACGACTGGATTTTCTTTTGAGATACGAGTATCTACCTTCAGTTGCACTATTCCTTCTTTACTGCATCCCTGGCTCCCTCACATTGACGAATTAACTCACAAATTCCGTCGCTATGAAATTCCTTGTGTTCTCTGACATCTCCTTCTAAATCGACTAACGTTTCTATGAAAACGACATGATTTTCTTTTGGGATACGAATATCTCCTTTCCGATGCACTTGTCCTTCTTTACTGCATCCCTGGCCCCCTCACATTGACGAATAAACAGGTATTGCGTCGCATTGACATACTATGTGTTCTATGACATCTCCGTCTAAATCGAGTAACGTTCTATGGAAACGAACCGATTATCTTTTGGGATACGAGTATCTCTTTTCCGATGCACTATTCCATCTTTACTGCATCCCTCGCTCCCTCACATTGTCGAATTAACACAGAAATTGCGTCGCTATGATATACTATGGGTTCTGTGGCCTCTCCTTCTAAATCGAGTAACGTTTCTATGGAAACGACAGGATTTTCTTTCGGGTTACGACTGTCTTCTTTCCGATGCACTTTTCCTTCTTTAGTGCATCCTTCGCCCCCTCACACTAACGATTAATCACAGAAATTGCGTCGCTATGAAATACTATGGTTTCCATGACTTCTCCTTCTAAATCGAGTAACGTTTCTATGGAAACGACAGTATTTTCCTATGGGATACGAGTATCTCCTTTCCGATGCACTATTCCTTGTTTACTGCTTCCCTCGCTCCCTCACATTGAAGAATTAACACAGAAATTGGGTAGCTATGAAATATTATGGGTTCTATGACATCTCGTTCTAAATCTTGTAACGCTTCTACGAAAACGACAAGATTTTCCTTTGGGATACGAGTATCTCCCTACCGATGTTCTATTCCTTTTTTACTGTATCCCTTGCCCCCTCACTCGTTCGAATTAACACAGAAATTGCGCCGCTATGGATTATTATCGGTTCTGCGACTTCTCCTTCTAAATCGGGTAACGATTCTATGGAAACGACAGGTTTTTCTTTTGGGAAACGTGTATCTCCGTTCCGATGCACTATTCCTTCTTTACTGCATCCCTCGCTCCCTCACATTGACGATTAAACACAGAAATTGCGCCGCTATGGATTATTATGGGTTCTGCGACTTCTCCTTCTAAATCGAGTAACGTTTCTATGGAAACGACAGGATTTTCTTTCGGGTTACGACTGTCTGCTTTCCGATGCACTATTCCTTCTTTAGTGTATCCTTCGCTCCCTCACATTAACGATTAAACACAGAAATAGCGTCTCTATGAAATACTCTGGTTTCCATGACTTCTCCTTCTAAATCGAGTAACGTTTCTATTGAAACGACAGTATTTTCCTTTGGGATACGAGTATCTCCTTTCCGATGCTCTATTCATTGTGTACTGCATCCCTCGCTCCCTCACATTGACGAAGTAACTCACAAATTGCGTCGCTATGAAATACTATGGGTTCTATGACTTCTCCTTCTAAATCGTGTAACGTTTCTATTGAAACGACAGGATTTTCCTTCGGGTTACGAGTATCTCCTTTCCGATGCACTATTCCTCCTTTACTGCATCCCTGGCTCCCTCACATTGACGAATTACCACATAAATTGCGTCGCTATGGAATACTACGGTTTCTATGTCTTCTCCTTCTTAATCGAGTAACGTTTCTATTGAAACAACAGGATTTTCTTTTGGGATACGAGTATTTCCTTTCCGATGCACTATTCCTTCTTTACTGCATCCCTCGCACCCTCACATTGACGAATGAACACAGAAATTGCGTCGCAATGAAATATTATGGGTTCTATGACTTCTCCTTCTAAATCGAGTAAGTTTTCTATGGAAACTACAAGAATTTCTTTTGGGATACGAGTATCACCTTTCCGATGCACTATTCCTTCTTTACAGCATACCTGGCTCCCTCACATTGACGAATTAACACAGAAATTACATCGCTATGGAATACTACGGGTTCTATGGCTTCACATTCTAAATCGTGTAACGTTTCTTTGGAAACGACAGGATACTCTTTTGGGGTACGAGTATCTCCTTTCCGATGCACTATTCATTTTTTACTGCATTCCTCGCTACCTCACATTGACGAATTAACACAGAAATTGGGTAGCCATGAAATACTATGGGTTCTATGACATCTCGCTCTAAATCTTGTAACGTTTCTACGAAAACGACAGCATTTTCCTTTGGGATACGAGTATCTCCCTACCGATTTACTATTCCAGTTTTACTGTATACCTCGCCCCCTCACACGACCGAATTAACACAGAAATTGCGTCGCTATGGATTATTATGGGCTGTGCGACTTCTCCTTCTAAATCGGGTAACGATTCTATGGAAACGACAGGTTTTTCTTTTGGAAAACCTGTATCTCCTTTCTGATGTACTATTCTCTCTTTACTGCATACCTGGCTCCCTCACATTGACGAATTAACACAGAAATTACGTCGCTATGGAATTCTACGGGTTCTATGGCTTCACATTCTAAATCGTGTAACGTTTCTTTGGTAACGACAGCAGTCTCTTTTTTGATACGAGTATCTCCTTTCCGATGCACTATTCATTTTTTACTGCATTCCTCGCTACCTCACATTGACGAATTAACACACAAATTGGGTCGCTATGATGTACTATGGGTTCTATGACTTCTCCTTCTAAATCGGGTAACGTTTCTATGGAAATGACAGGATTTTCTTTCGGGTTACGACTGTCTGCTTTCCGATGCACTATTCCTTCTTTAGTGCATCCCTCGCTCCCTCACATTAACGATTAAACACAGAAATTGCGTCACTATGAAATACTATGGTTTCCATGACCTCTCCTTCTAAATCGAGTAACGTTTCAATGGAAACGACAGTATTTTCCTTTGGGATACGAGTATCTCCTTTCCGATGCACTATTCCTTGTTTACTGCTTCCCTCGCTCCCTCACATTGACGAATTAACACAGAAATAGGGTAGTTATGAAATACTATGTGTTCTATGACATCTCGTTCTAAATCTTGTAACGCTTCTACGAAAACGACAGGATTTTCCTTTGGGATACGAGTATCTCCCTACCGATGTACTATTCCTTTTTTACTGTGTCCCTCGCCCCCTCACACGACCGAATTAACACAGAAATTGCGCCGCTATGGATTATTATGGGTTCTGCGACTTCTCCTTCTAAATCGGGTAACGATTCTATGGAAACGACAGGTTTTTCTTTTGGGAAACGTGTATCTCCGTTCCAATGCACTATTCCTTCTTTACTGCATCCCTCGCTCCCTCACATTGACGAAATAGCGCAGAAATTGCGTCGCTATGAAGTACTATAGGTTCTATGACTTCTCCTTCTAAATCGAGTAACGTTTCTATGGAAACGACAGGATTTTCTTTTCGGATACGCGTATCTCCTTTCAGATGCACTATTCCTTCTTTACTGCAATCCTCGTTCCCTCACATTGTCGAATAAGCACAGAAATTGCGTCGCTATGAAATACTGTGGATTCCATGACTTCTCCTTCTTAATCGACAAACGTTTCTCTGCAAACGACAGGATTTTCTGTTGGGATACGAGTATCTCCTTTCGGATGCACTATTCCTTCTTTACAGCATCCCTTGCTTCCTCACATTGACGAATTAATACTGAAATGGCGTCAGTATGATACACTATGGGTTATTTCACTTCTCCTTCAAAATCAAGTAACGTTTCTATGGAAACGACAGGATTTTCTTTTGGGATAAGAGTATTTCCTTTCCGATGCACTATTCCTTGTGTACTGCATCCCTCGCTCGCTCACATTGCCGATGGAAACCCCAAATCGCGTCGCTATGAAATACTATTGGTTCTATGACTTCACCTTCTAAATCGTGTAACGTTTCTATTGAAACGACAGGATTTTCTTTTGGGATCCGACTATCCCCTTTCCGATGCACTATTCCTTCTTTACTGCATACCTGGCTCCCTCGCATTGACGAATGAACAGAGAAATTGCGTCGGTATGATATACTACGAGTTCTATGTCTTCTCCTTCTTAATCGAGTAACGTTTTTATTGAAACAACAGGATTTTCTTTTACGATACGAGTATCTCCTTTCCGATGCACTATTCATCCTTTGCAGCACCCCTCGGTCCCTCACAATGACGAATTAACACAGAAATTCCGTCTGTATGAAATACCATGGTTTCTGTGAATTCTCCTTCTAAATCGAGTAACGTTTCTATGGAAACGACAGGATTTTAATTTTGGATACGAATATCTCCTTTCCGATGCACAGTTCCTTTTTACTGTATCCCTGGCTTCATCTCATTGACGAATTAACACAGAAATTGCGTCGCTATGAAATACTAGGGCTTCTATGACTTCTCATTCTCAATCGAGTAACGATTAAATGGAAACAACAGAGTTTTCGTTTGGGATTCGACTATCTAAGTTCCGATGCACTATTCCTTCTTTATGCATCCCTCGCACCCTCACTTTGACGAATGAACACAGAAATTGCGTCGCAATGAAATATTATGGGTTCCATGACTTCTCCTTCTAAATCGAGCAACGTTTCTATGGAAACTACAAGAATTACTTTTGGGATACGACTATCCCCTTTCCCATGCACTATTCCTTCTTTACTGAATCCCTCGCTCCCTCACATTGACGAATTAACACAGAAATTGGGTAGCTATGAAATACTATGGGTTCTATGACATCTCGTTCTAAATCTTGTAACGGTTCTACGAAAACGACAGGATTTTCCTTTGGGATACGAGTATCTCACTACCGATGTACTATTCCTTTTTTACTGTATCCCTCGCCCCCCCACACGACCGAATTAACACAGAAATTGCGCCGCTGTGGATTATTATGGGTTCTGCGACTTCTCCTTCTAAATCGGGTAACGATTCTATGGAAACAACAGGTTTTTCTTTTGGGAAACGTGTATCTCCGTTCCGATGCACTATTCCTTCTTTACTGCATCCCTCGCTCCCTCGCATTGACGAAATTACGCAGAAATTGCGTCGCTATGAAGTACTAAAGGTTCTATGACTTCTCCTTCTAAATCGAGTAACGTTTCTATGGAAACGACAGGATTTTATTTTGGGATACGAGTATCTCCTTTCCGATGCACTATTCCTTCTTTATTGCAATCCTCGTTCCCTCACATTGACGAATAAGCACAGAAATTACGTCGCTATGAAATACCGTGGGTTCCATGACTTCCCCTTCTAAATCGACAAACGTTTCTCTGCAAACGACAGGATTTTCTGTTGGGATACGAGTATCTCCTTTCGGATGCACTATTCCTTCTTTACAGCATCCTCACATTGACGAATTAACACTGAAATGGCGTCAGTATGATACACTATGGGTTATTTCACTTCTCCCTCAAAATCAAGTAACGTTTCTATGGAAACGACAGGATTTTGTTTTGGGATAAGAGTATTTCCTTTCCGATACACTATTCCTCCTTTACTGCATCCTTGGCTCCCTCACATTGACGAATTAACACAGAAATTGGGTCGCTATGGAATACTATGAGTTCTATGACTTCTCCTTCTAAATCGAGAAACATTTCTATGGAGACGACAGAATTTTCTTTTGGGATCGACTATCCCCATTCAGATGCACTATTCCTTCTTTACTGCATACCTGGCTCCCTCGCATTGACGAATTAACACAGAAATTACGTCGCTTTGGAATACTACGGGTTCTGTGGCTTCACATTCTAAATCGTGTAACCTTTCTTTGGAAACGACAGGATTCTCTTATGGGATACGAGTATCTCCTTTCCGATGCACTATTCATTTTTTACTGCATTCCTCGCTGCCTCACATTGACGAATTAAAACACAAATTGCGTCGCTATGATGTACTATGGGTTCTATGTCTTCTCCTTCTTAATCGAGTAACGTTTATATGCAAACGGCTGGATTTTCTTTTGGGATAAGAGTATCTCCTTTCTGATGCACTTTTCTCTCTTTACTGCATTCCACGCTCCCTCACATTGATGAATTAACACAGAAATTCCGTCGCTATGAAATACTATGGGTTCTATGACTTCTCTTTCTAAATCGAAAAACTTTTCTATAAATACTACAGGGTTTTCGTTTGGGATACGACTATCTCCTTTCCGATGCACTATACCTTCTTTACTGCATCCCTTGGTCCCTCACATTGACGAATTACCACAGAGATTGCGTCGGTATGAAATACTATGTGTTCTATGACATCTCCTTCAAAATTGAGTAACGTTTCTATGGAAACGACAGGATTTTCTTTTGGGATACGAGTATCTCCTTTCCGATGCACTATTCATCCTTTGCTGCATCCCTCGCTCCCTCACATTCACGAATTAACACAGAAATTGCGTCGCTATGAGATGCTATGGGTTCTATGACTTCTCCTTCTAACGAATAACGTCTCTAAGGAATCGACAGGATTTTCTTTTGGGATCCGAGTATCTCCTTTCCGATGCCCTATACATTCTTTACTGCATCCCTCGCTCCCTCACATTGACGAATTAACACAGAAATTGCGTCGCTATGAAATGCTATGGGTTCTATGACTTCTCCTTCTAAATCGAGTAACGTTTCTACGGATACGTCAGGATTTTCTTTTCGGATACGAGTATCTCCTTTCCGATGCACAATACCTACTTTACTGGCTCCCTTGCTCCCTCACATTGACGAATTAACACAGAAATTACGTCGCTATTAATTACTATGTGGTTTATGACCGTTCCTTCTAAATCGAGTAACGTTTCTATGGAAACGACTGGATTTTCTATTGGGATATGAGTATCTCCTTTCCAATGCACTATTCCTTCTTTACTGCACCCCCGCTATCTCACATTGACGAATTAACACAGAAGTTGCGTCGCTATGAAATACTATGGATTCTATAGCTTCTCCATCTCAATCGAGTTACGTTTCTATGGTAACGACAAGATTTTCTTTTGGGAACCGACCATCTCCATTCCGATGCACTATTCCTTCTGTACTGCATCCCTCGCTCCCTCACATTGACGAAGCAACTCACAAATTGCTTGGCTATGAGACACTATGGGTTCTATGACTTCTCCTTCTAAATCGAGTAACGTTTCTATGGAATCAACAGTATTTTCTTTTGGGATCCGACTATCCCCTTTCCGATGCACTATTCCTTCTTTACTGCATTCCTGGCTCCATCACATTGACGAATTAACACAGAAATGTGTCGCTGTGGAATACTATTGGTTCAAAGGCTTCACCTTCTAAATCGTGTAACGTTTCTATGGAAACGACAGGATTCTCTTTTGGGATACGAGTATCTCCTTCCCGATGCACTATTCCATCTTTACTGCATCCCTCGCTCCCTCACATTGACGAATTAACACAGAAATTGCGTCGCAATGGTATACTATAGGTTCTATGACTTCTCCTTCTAAATCGAGTAACGTTTCTATGGAAATAACAGGAATTTCTTTTGGGATACGAGTATCTCCTTTCCCATGCACTATACCTTTCTTACTGCATCCCTCGCTTCCTCACAGTGACGAATTAACACAGAAATTGCGTCGCTATGAAATACTATGGGTTCTATGACTTATCCGGCTTAATCGAGTAACGTTTCTACGGAAACGACAAGATTTTCTTTTGGGATACGACTAACTCCTTTCCGATGCACTACTACTTCTCTACTGCATCCCTCGCTCGTTCACATTGACGAATGAACACAGAAATTGCGTCGCTATGAAATGCTGTGGGTTCTACGTCTTCTTATTCTAAATCGAGTAACGTTTCTATGGAAACGACAGGATTTCATTTTGGGATACGAATATCTCCCTTCCGATGAATTATTGATTCTTTACTGCATCCCTCACTCCCTCACATTGACGAATGAACACAGAAATTGCGTCGCAATGAAATACTATGGGTTCTATGACAACTCCTTCTAAATCGAGTAACGTTTCTATGGAAACGATAGGTTTTTCTTTTGGGATACGAGTCTCTACTTTCCGATGCACTATTCCTTCTTTACTGCATCCCTCGCTCCCTCACATTGACGAATTAAGACAGATTTTGCGTCGCTATGATATTCTATGTGTTCTATGACTTCTCCTTCTAAATCGAGTAACGTTTATATGGAAACGAAAGGAATTTCTTTTGAGGTACGAGTATCTCCATTCCTACGCACTATTCCTTCCTTACTGCATCCCTCGCTCCCTCACTTTGACGAAGTACCACTGAGATTGCGTCGCTGTGAAATACTATGTGTTCTATGACATCTCCTTCTAAATCGAGTAACGCTTCAATAGAAATGACAGGATTTTCTTTTGGATACGAGTATCTCCTTTCCGATGCGCTATTAATTCTTTACTGCATCTCTGGCTCCCTCACATTGACGAATTTAGACAGATTTTGCGTCGCTATGAAAAACTATGAGTTCTATGACTTATCCTCCTTAAACGAGTAACGTTTCTACGGAAACGACAGAATTTTCTGTTGGAATACGAGTATCTCCGTTCCGATGCACTATTCATCCTTTAATGCATCCCTCGCTTCCTCACATTGACGAATTAACACAGAAATTGCGTCGCTATGAAATGCTATGGGTTCTATGACTTCCCCTTCTAAATCGAATAACGTCTCTATGGAAACGACAGAATTTTCTTTTGGGGTACGAGTATTTCCAATCCGATGCCCTATACATTCTTAACTGCATCCCTCGCTCCCTCACATAGCCGAATTAACACAGAAATTGCATCGCTATGAAATACTTTGTGTTCTACGACATTTGCTTCCAAATCGAGTAACGTTTCTATCTAGCCGACGGCATTTTCTATTTGGATACGACTATCTAATTTTTGATGCACTATTCCTTTTTTACTGTATCCCTGGCTCCCTCACACTGACGAATTAACACAGAAATTGCGTCGCTATGTCATACTATGGTTTCTGTGACTTCTCCTTCTAAATCGAATAACGTTTCTATGGATGCGACAGGATTTTCATTTGGGATACATCTCCTTCCCATGCACTATTCCTTGTTTGCTGCAAACCTCGCCCCCTCACATTGACGAATTAACACAGAAGTTGCGTCGCTATGATATACTATGGGTTCTATGACTTCTCCATCTCAAACGAGTAACGATTCTATACTAACGACAGGATTTTCTTTTGGGATACGAACATCTCCATTAAGATGCCCTATACCTTCTTTACTGCACCCCTCGCTCCCTCACATTCACGAATTAACACAGAAATTGCGTCGCTATGAAATTCTATGGGTTCTATGACTTCTCCGTCTACATTGGGTAACGTTTCTATGGATACGACAGGATTTTCTTTTGGGATACGAGTATCTCCTTTCCGATGCACTACACCTTCTTTACTGCCTCCCTTGCTCCCTCACATTGACGAATTAACACAGAAACTACGTCGCTATGAATTACTAATTGTTTTATGACCGTTCCTTCTAAATCGAGTAATGTTTCTATGGAATCGACAGGATTTTCTTCTGGGATATGAGTATCTCTTTTCCAATGCACTAATCCTTCTTTACTGCACCCCCCGCTCCCACACTTTGACGAATTAACACAGAAGTTGCGTCGCTATGAAATACTATGGGTTCTATGTCTTCTCATTCTAAATCGAGTAACGTTTCTATGGAAACGACAGGATTTTTTTTGGGATACGAGTATCTCCTTTCCGATGCATTATTCCTTCTTTACTGCATCCCTCGCTCCCTCACATTGGCGAATGAACACAGAAATTGCGTCGCTATTAAATACTATGTGTTCTATGACAAATCCTTCTAAATCGAGTAACGTTTCTATGGAAACGACAGGATTTTCTTTGGGATACGAGTATCTACTTTCCCTATGCACTATTCCCACTTTACTGCATCACTGGCTCCCTCACATTGACGAAATAACACAGAAATTGCGTCGCTATGGAATACTATGGGTCTATGACTTCTCCATCTGAATCGAGTAACGTTTCTATGGAAACGATAGGATTTTCTTTTGGGATACGAGTATCTACTTTCCGATGCACTATTCCTTCTTTACTGCATCCCTCGCTCCCTCACATTGACGGACTAAGTCAGATTTTGTGTCGCAATGAAATTCTATGGGTTCTATGACTTCTCCTTCTAAATCGAGTAACGTTTCTATGGAAACGACAGGATTTTCTTTTTGGATACGAGTATCCCCTTTCCGATGCACTATTCGTTCTATACTGCATACCTGGCTCCATCACATTGACGAATTACAACAGAAATTGCGTCGCTATGGAATACTACGGGTTCAATGGCTTCACCTTCTAAATCGTGTAACGATTCTATGGAAACGACAGGATTCTCTTTTGGGATACGAGTATCTCCTTTCCGATGCACTATTCCTTCTTTACTGCATCCCTCGCTCCCTCACATTGACGTATTAACACCGAAATTGCGTCGCTATGATATACTATATGTTCTATGACTTCTCCTTCTAAATCGAGTAACGTTTCTATGGAAATGACAGGATTTTCTTTTGGGATACGAGTATCTCCTTCCTTTGCACTTTACCTTCTTTACTGCATCCCTCGCTTCCTCACAGTGACGAATTAACACAGAAATTGCGTCACTATGAAACACTATGGGTTCTATGTCTTCTCATTCTAAATCGAGTAACGTTCCTATGGAAACGACAGGATTTTTTTTTGGGTAACGAGTATCTCCTTTCCGATGCACTACACCTTCTCTACTGCCTTCCTTGCTCCCTCACATTGACGAATTAACACAGAAACTACGTCGCTATTAATTACTATGTGTTTTATGACTGTTCCTTCTAAATCGAGTAATGTTTCTATAGAAACGGCAGGATTTTCTTCTGGGATATGAGTATCGCTTTTCCAATGCACTATTCCTTCTTTACTGCACCCCTCGTTCCCTCACTTTGACGATTTAACACAGAAATTCCGTCGCTATGGAATACTATGGGTTCTATGGCTTCACCTTCTAAATCGTGTCACGTTTCTATGGAAACGACAGGATTCTCTTGCACTATTCCTTCTTTACTGCATCCCTCGCTTATTCACATTGACGAATTAACACAGAAATTGCGTCGCTATGATATACTATGGGTTCTATGACTTCTCCTTCTAAATCGAGTAACGTTTCTATGGAAACGACAGGATTTTCTTTTGGGATACGAGTAGCCCCTTTCCGAAGTACTATTCCTTCTGTACTGCATCTCTCGCTCCATCACATTGACGAATTAAGACAGATTTTGCGTCGCTATGAAATACTATGTGTTCTATGACATCTCCTCCCAACTCGAGTAACTTTTCTATGGAAACGACAAGATTCTCTTTTAAGATACGAATATCTCCTTTCCGATGCACTATTCCTTCTTTACTGCATCCCTCGCTTCCTCACATTGACGAATTAACACAGAAATTGCGTCGCTTTGATATACTATGGGTTCTATGACTTCTCCTTCTAAATCGAGTAACGTTTCTATGGAAACGACAGGATTTTCTTTTGGGATACGATTATCTCCTTTCCCATGCACTATACCTTCTTTACTACATCCCTCGCTTCCTCACAGTGACGAATTAACACAGAAAGTACGTCGCTATGAAGTACTATGTGTTTTAAAACCTATCCTTCTAAATCGAGTAACGTTTCTATGGAAACGACCGGATTTTCTTTTGGGATATGAGTGTCTCCTTTCCAATGCACTATTCCTTCTTCACTGCACCCCACGCTCCCTCACATTGACGAATTAACACAGAAATTGCGTCGCTATGACATACTATGTTTTCTGTGACTTCTCCTTCTGAATCGAGTAACGTTTCTATGAAAGCGACAGGATTTTCTTTTGTTATACATCTTCCTCCGATGTACTATTCCTTGTTTATTGCAAACCTCGCCCCCTCAAATTGACGAATTAACACAGAAGTTGCGTCGCTATGATATACTATGGGTTCTATGACTTCTCCTTATCAATCGAGTAACGTTTCTATGATAACGACAGGATTTTCTTTTGGGATTCGAACATCTCCATTCCCATGCACTATTCCTTCTGTACTGCATTTCTCGCTCCCTCACATAGACGAAGTAACTCACAAATTGCGTCGCTGTGAAATAATATGGGTTCTATGACTTCTCATTCTTAATCGAGTAACGTTTCTATGGAAACGACAGGACTTTCTTTTGGGATACGAGTATCTCCTTTCCGTTGCACTATTCCTTCTTTACTGCATCCCTCGCTCCCTCACATTGACGAATTAACACAGAAATTGCATCGCTATGAGATACTATGGGCTCTATGACTTCTCCTTCTTAATCGAGTAACGTTTCTATGGAAACGACAGGATTTTCTTTTGGAATATGAGTATCTCCTTTCTGATGCACTATTCCCTCTTCACTGCATCCCACGCACCCTCACATTGACGAATTAACACTTATATTGCGTCGCTATGGAATACTATTTGTTCTATGACTTCTCCTTCTAAATCGAGTAACGTTTCTACGGAAACGACAGGATTTTCTTTTTGGATACGAGTATCTCCTTTCCGATGCACTATTCCTTCTTTACTGCATCCCTCGCTTCCTCACATTGACGAATTAAGACAGATTTTGCGGCGCTATGAAATTCTATGGGTTCTATGACTTCTCCTTCTAAATCGAGTAACGTTTCTATGGAAACGAAAGGATTTTCTTTTGAGATACGAGTATCTCCATTCCTACGCACTAATCCTTCCTTACTGCATCCCGCGCTCCCTCACTTTGACGAATTACCACTGACATTGCGTCGCTATGAAACACTATGTGTTCTATGACATCTCCTTCTAAATCGAGTAACGCTTCAATTGAAACGACAGGATTTTCTTTTCGGTACGAGTATCTCCTTTCCAATGCGCAATTCCTTCTTCACTGCATCTCAGGCTCCCTCACATTGCCAAATTAACACAGATAATGCGTCGCTATGGAATACTATTTGTTCTCTGACATCTCCTTCTAAATCGAGTATCGTTTCTATGGAAACGACAGAATTCTCTTTTGGGATACGAGTATCACCTTTCCGATGCACTATTCCTTCTTAACTGCATCCCTCGCTCCCTCACATTGACGAATTAAGACAGATTTTATGTCGCTATGAAATACTATGGGTTCTATAACTTCTCATTCTAAATCGAGTAACGTTTCTATGGAAATGACTGGATTTTCTTTTGGGATACGAGTATCTCCTTTCCGATGCACTATTCCTTCTTTACTGCATCCCTCGCTCCCTCACATTGACGAACTAACACAGATATTGCGTCGCTATGATATACTATGGGTTCTATGACTTCTCTTTCTAAATCGAGTAACGTGTCTACGGAAACGAAAGGATTTTCTTTTGGGATACTAGTATCTCCTTTCCGATGCACTATTACTTCTCTACTGCTTCCCTCGCTCCCTCACATAGACGAATTAACACAGAAACTGAATCGCTATGAAATACTATGTGTTCTTTGACTTCTCCTTCTCCTTCTAAATCGAGTAACGTTTCTATGGAAACGACAGGATTTTCTTTTTGGATTCGAGTATCTCCTTTCCGATGCACTATTCCTTCTTTACTGCATCCCTCGCTCCCTCACATTCACGAATTATCACAGAGATTGCGTCGCTATGAGATACTCTGTGTTCTATGACATCTCCTACTAAATCGAGTCACGTTTCAATTGAAACGACAGGATTTTCTTTTGGATTCGAGTATCTCCTTTCCGATGCGCTATTCCTTCTTTACTGTATCTCTGGCTCCCTCACATTGCCAAATTAACACATATATTGCGTCGCTATGGAATACTATTTGTTCTATGACTTCTCCTTTTAAATCGAGTAACGTTTCTATGGAGACGACAGGATTTTCTTTTTGGATACGAGTATCTCCTTTCCGATGCACTATTCCTTCTTTTCTGTATTCCTCGCTCCTTCACATTGACGAGTGAAGACATATTTTGCGTCGCTATTAAATACTATGAGTTCTATGACTTCTCCTTCTAAATCGAGGAACGTTTCTATGGAAACGACAGGATTTTCTTTTGGGATACGAGTATCTCCTTTCCGAAGCACTATTCCTTCTTCACTGCATCCCTCGCTCCTTCACATTGACGAATGAAGACAGATTTTGCGTCGCTGTGAAATACTATCGTTTCTATGACATCTCCTTCCAACTCGAGTAACGTTTCTATGGAGACGACAGAATTTTCTTTTGGGATCCGACTATCCCCTTTCCGATGCACTATTCCTTCTTTACTGCATACCTGGCTCCCTCACTTTGACGAATTAACACAGAAATTGCGTCGCTATGGAATACTACGGGTTCTATGACATATCCTACTTAATCGAGTAACGTTTCTATGGAAACGACAGGATTTTCTTTTGGGATACGACTATCTCCTTTCCGATGCACTATTACTTCTTTACTGCATCCCTCGCTCAATCACATTATCGAATTAACACAGATATTACGTCGATATGAAATACTATCGGTTCTATTACTACTCCATCTAAACAGAGTAACGTTTCTATGGATACGATTGGATATTCTTTTGGGATACGATTATCTAATATCCGATGCTCTATTCCTTCTTTACTGCATCCCTGGCTCCCACACATTGACGAATTAACACAGAAATTGTGTCGCTATGGAATACTATGGGTTCTATGACTTCTGCTTCTAAATCGAGTAACGTTTCTATGGAAACGACAGGATTTTCTTTTGCGATACGAGTATCTCCTTTCCCATGCACTATACCTTCTTTACTGCATCCCTCGCCTTCTCATAGTGACGAATTAACACAGAAATTCCGTCGCTATGAAATACTATGGGTTCTATGACATATCCTACTTAATCGAGTAACGTTTCTATGGAAACGACAGGATTTTCTTTTGGGATACGACTATCTCCTTTCCGATGCACTATTACTTCTTTACTGCATCCCTCGCTCCTTCACATTGACGAATGAACACAGAAATTTCGTCGCTATGGAATACTATGGGTTCTATGACTTCTGCTTCTAAATCGAGTAACGTTTCTAAGGAAACGACAGGATTTTTTTTTGGTATACGAGTATCTCTTTTCCGATGCACTATTCCTTCTCTACTGCATCCCTCGTCCCTCACATTGACGAATTAAGACAGATTTCGCGTCGGTATGAAATACTATGGGTTCTATGGCTTCTCCTTCTTATTCGAGTAACGTTTCTATGGAAACGACAGGATTTTCTTTTGGGATACGAGTATCTCTTTTCCGACGCACTATTCCTTCTTAACTGCACCCTCGCTCCCTCACATTGACGAATTAAGACAGATTTTCCGGCGGTATGAAATACTATGGGTTCTATGGCTTCTCCTTCTTATTCGAGTAACGTTTCTATGGAATCGACGGGATTTTCTTCTGGGATGCCACTATCTCCTTTCCGATGCACTATTGCTTCTCTTCTACATCCCTCGCTCCCTCACATTGACGTATTAACACAGAAATTGAGTCGCAATGGAATGCTATGTGTTCTATGACTTCTCGTACTAAATCACGTAACGTATCTATGGAAACGATAGGATTTTCTTTTGGGATACGAGTATCTCCTTTCCGATGCACTATTCCTTCCTTGCTGCATCCCTCGCTACCTCACACTGACGAATTAACACACAAATTTCGTCGCTATGAAATGCTATGGGTTCTGTGACTTCTCCTTCTAAATCGAGTAACGTTTCTATGGAGACGACAGGATTTTCTTTTGGGATACGAGTATCTCCTTTCCAACGCACTATTCCTTCTCTACTGCACCCCTCGCCCCCTCACATTGACGAATTAACAAAGAAATTTGCGTCGCTATGACATACTATGGTTTTTGTGACTTCTCCTTCTAAATCGAGTGACGTTTCTATGGAAACGACAGGATTTTCTTTAGGGATACATCTTCTTCCGATGCACTATTCCTTGTTTACTGCATCCCACGCCCCCTCACATTGACGAATTAGCACAGAAATTGCGTCGCTATAAAATACTATGGGTTCTATGACTTCTCGTTCTCAATCGAGTAACGTTACTATGGTAACGACAGGATTTCCTTTTGGGATACGACCATCTAATTTCCGATGCACTATTCCTTCTGTACTGCATCCCGAGCTCCCTCACATTGAGGAAGTAACTCACAAATTGCGTCGCTATGATATACTACGGGTTCTATGACTTCTTCTTCTAAAACGAGTA
Organism: Schistocerca serialis cubense; assembly: GCF_023864345.2. Lineage (NCBI taxonomy): Eukaryota > Metazoa > Arthropoda > Insecta > Orthoptera > Acrididae > Schistocerca > Schistocerca serialis. The sequence continues at coordinate 8,141,143 of NW_026048462.1, forward strand.
ACGTTTCTATGGTACCGACAGGATTTTCTTCTGGGATACCAGTATCTCCTTTCCGATGCACTATTCCTTCTTTATTGCATCCCTTGCTCCCACACATTGACGAATTAACACAGACATTGCGTCGCTATGAGATACTATGGGTTCTTGGACTTCTCCTTCTTAATCAAGTACAGTATCTATGGAAACCACAGGATTTTCTTTGGGATAGGAGTATCTCCTATCTGATGAACTATTCCTTGTTTACTGCACCCCTCGCTCCCTCACATAGTCGAATTAACACAGAAATTGCGTCGCTACGAAATACTATGGTTTCTGTGACTTCTCTTTCTAAATCGAGTAACGTTTCTAAGGAAACGACAGTATTTTCTTTAGGGATACATCTCCTTTCCGATGAACTATTCCTTGTTTACTGCACCCCTCGCTCCCTCACATTGACGAATTAACACAGAAATTGCGTCGCTATATGAGATACTTTGGGTTCGATGAATTCTCCTTCTGAATCGAGTAACGTTTCTATGGTAACGACAGGATTTTCCATTGGAATACGACCATCTCCCGTCCCATGCACTATTCCTTCTGTACTGCATCCCTCGCTCCCTCACATTGTCGAATTAACACAGAAATTGCGTCGCAATTTAATGCTATCGGTTCTATGACTTCTCCTACAAAATCACGTAACGTATCTATGTAAATGATAGGATTTTCTTTTGGGATACGAGTATCTCCTTTCCGATGCACTATTCCTTTTTTGCTGCATCCCTCGCTCCCTCACACTGACGAATTAACACAGAAATTGCGTCGCTATGAAATGCTATGTGTTCTATGACTTCTCCTTCTAAATCGAGTAACGTTTCTATGGAAACGAAAGGATTTTCTTTTGCGATACGAGTATCTCCTTTCCGACGCACTATTCCTCCTTTACTGCATCCCTCGCTCCCTCATATTGACGAATTAACGCAGAAATTGCGTCGCTAGGAAATACTATGGGTTCTATGTCTTCCCATTCTAAATCGAGTAACGTTTCTATATTAACGACAGGATTTTATTTTTGGATACGAGTATGTCCTTTCTGATGCACTGTTCCATCTTTACTCCATTCCTCGCTCACTCACATTGACGAATGAACACAGAAATTGCGTCGCTAAGAAATACTATGAGTTCAATGACTTCTCCCTCTACATCTAGTAACGTTTCAATAGAAACGGCAGGATTTTCTTTTGGGATACGAGTATCTCCTTTCCAACGCACTTTTCCTTCTTTACTTCATCCCTCGCTCCCTCACATTGACGAATTAGCACCGAAATTACGTCGCTATGGAATACTATGGGTTCTATGACTTCTGCATCTAAATCGAGCAACCCTTCTATGGCAACGACAGGATTTTTTTTTGGGATACGAGTATCTCTATTCCGATGCACTATTCCTTCTTTACTGCATCCCTCGCTCCCTCACATTGACGAATTAAGACAGATTTTGCGTCGGTATGGTATACTATGGGTTCTATAGCTTCTCCTTCTTATTCGAGTAACGTTTCTTTGGAAACGATAGGATTTTCTTTTGGGATACGAGTATCTCCTTTCCGAAGCACTATTCCTTCCTCACTGCTTCCCTCGCTCCCTCACATTGACGAATTAACACAGAAATTGCGTCGCTATGAAATACTATGTGTTCTTTGACTTTTCCTTCTAAATCGAGTAACGTTTCAATTGAGACGACAGGATTTTCTTTTGGATACGAGTATCTCCTTTCCAATGCACTATTCCTTCTTTACTGCACCCCTCGCACCATCACATTGACGAATTAACACATAAATTGGGTCGCTATGAAATACTATGGGTTCTATGGCTTCTCCTTCTAAATCGAGTAAAGTTTCTATGGAAACGACAGTATTTTCTTTTGGGATACGAGTATCTCCTTTCCGAAGCACTATTCCTTCTTTACTGCATCCCTCGCTCCCTCACACTGACGAATTAACACAGAAATGGCGTCGCTATGAAATACTATGTTTTCTTTGACTTCTCCTTCTAAATCGAGTCCTCACATTGACGAATTAACACAGAAAAAGCGCCGCTATGAAATACTATGGGTTCTATGACTTCAACTTCTAAATCAAGTAATGTTTCTATGGAAACGACGTGATTTTCTTTTGGGATACGACTATCTCCATTCCGATGCACTATTCCTTCTCTACTGCGTTCCTAGCACCCTCACATTGACGAATTAAGACAGAAATAGCGTCGCTATGGAATACTATGGTTTCTATGAATTCTCCTACTAAATCGCGTAACATTTCCATGGAAATGATAGGATTACCTTTTGGGATACGAGTATCTCCTTTCCGATGCACTATTCCTTCTTTGCTGCATCCCTCGCTCAATCACATTAACGAATTAACACAGAAATTACGTCGCTATGAAACACTATGGGTTCTATTACTCCTCCATCTAAATCGACTATCGTTTCTATGGAACCGACAGGATTTTCTTTTGGGTTACGACTATCTCCTTTCCGATGCACTATTACTTCCCTACTGCATCCCTCGCTGCGGCACATTGACGAATGAACACAGAAATTGCGTAGCTATGGAATACTATGGGTTCTATGACTTCTGCATCTAAATCGAGTAACGCTTCTATGGAAACGACAGGATTTATTTTTGGGATACGAGTATCTCTTTTCTGATGCACTATTCCTTCTTTACTGCATCCCTCGCTCCCGCACATTGACGAATCAACACAGAAATTGCGTCGCTATGAAATACTATGTGTTCTTTGACTTTTCCTTCTAAATCGAGTAACGTTTCAATTGAGACGACAGGATTTTCTTTTGGATACGAGTATCTCCTTTCCAATGCACTATTCCTTCTTTACTGCATCCCTAGCTCCCTCACATTGACGAATTAAGACAAATTTTGCGTCGGTATGAAATACTATGTGATATATGGCCTCTCCTTCTTAATCGAGTAACGAATCTATGGAAACGGCAGAATTTTCTTTTGGGATACGAGTATCCCCTTTCTGATGCACTATTCCTACTTTACTGCATTCCTCGCTCCGTCACATTGACGAATTAACACAGAAATTGCGTTGCTATGAAATACTATTGGTTCTATGACTTCTCCTCTTATATCGAGTAACGTTTCTATGGAAACGATAGGATTTTCTTTTGGGATACGAGTTTCTCCTTTCCAATGCACTATTCCTTCTTTACTGCACCCCTCGCACCCTCACATTGACGAATTAACACAGAAATTGCGTAGCTACGAAATACTATGGATGCTGTGACTTCACCTTCTAAATCGAGGAACGTTTCTAAGGAAACGACAGTTTTTTTCTTTAGGGATACATCTCCTTTCCGATGCACTATACCTTGTTTACTGCATCCCTCGCCCCCTCACATTGACGAATTCACTCAGAAATTGAGTCGCTATGGGATACTATGTGTTCTATGACTTCTCCTTCTCAATCGAGTAACGTTTCTATGGTAACGACAGGATTTTCCATTGGGATACGACCATCTTCTTTCCGATGCACTATTCCTTCTGTACTGCTTCAATCGCACCCTCACATTGACGAAGTAACTCACAAATTGCGTCGCTATGAAATACTATGGGTTCAATGACTTCTCCTTCTAAATCGAGTAACGTTTCTATTGAAACAACAGGATTTTCCATTGGGTTTAGAGTATGTCCTTTCCGATGCACAATTCCTTCTTTACTGCATCCCTGTCTCCCTCACATTGACGAATTAACACAGAAATTACGTCGCTATGCAATACTATGGGTTCTATGACTTCTCCTTCTTAATCGAGTAGCGTTTCTATGGAAACGACAGGATTTTCTTTTGGGATACGAGTATCTCCTTTGCGATGCACTATTCCTTCTTTACTACATCCCTCGCTCCCTCACGTTGCCGAATTAACACAGAAAATGCGTCGCTATGAAATACTATGTGTTCTATGACTTCTCCTTCTAAATCGACTAACGTTTCTATGGAAACGACAGGATTTTGTTTTTGGATACGACTATCTCCTTTCCGATGCACTATTCCTTCTCTACTGCATCCGTCGCTGCCTCATTTTGACGAATTAACGCAGAAATTGTGTCGCTATCGAATACTATGGGTTCTATGACTTCTCGTACTAAATAGCGTAACGTTTCTATAGAATTGATCGGATTTTCTCTTGGGATACGGGTATCTGCTTTCCGATGCACTATTCCGTCTTTGCTGCATCCGTCGCTCCCTCACTTTGACGAATTAACACAGAAATGGCGTCGCTAGGAAATACTATGGCTTCTGTGACTTGTCCTTCTAAATCCAGTAACGTTTCTATGGAAACGACAGGATTTTCTTTTGGGATACATCTCCTTCCGATGTACTATTCCTTGTTTACTGCATCCCTCTCCCCCTCACATTGACGAATTATCACAGAAATTGCGTCGCTATGAAATCCTATGGTTTCTATGACTTCTCCTTCAATATCGAGTAACGTTTCTATGGAAACGACAGGATTTTATTTTGGGATACGAATATCTACTTTCCGGTGCACTATTCCTTCTTTACTGCATCCCTCGCGCCCTCACATTGACGAAATGACACAGTAATTACGTTGCTATGCAATACTATGGGTTCTATGACTTCTCCTTCTAAATCCAGTAACGTTTTTATGGAAACGACAGTACTTTCTTTTGGGATACGAGAATCTCCTTTCCGATGCACTGTATCTTCTTTACTGCAAATCTCGCTCCCTCACATTGACGAATTAACACAGAAATTACGTCGCTATGAAATACTATGGGTTCTATGACTACTCCTTCTAATTCGAGTAACGTTTCTATGGAGACGACAGTATTTTCTATTGAGAGGCGAGTATCTACCTTCCTATGCACTGTTCCTTCTTTGAATCATCCATCGCTCCCTCACATTGACGAATTAACACTGAAATTGCGTCGCTCTAAAATACCATGTGTTCTATGACTTCTCATCCTAAATCGAGTAACATTTCTATGAAAACGACCGGCTTTCTTTTGGGAGGCGAGTATCTCCTTTCCGTTGGACTATTCCTTCTTTACTGCTTCCCTCGCACCCTCACATTGACGAATTAACACAGATATGGCGTCGCTATGACATAATATGTGGTCCATAACTTCTCCTTCTAAATCGAGTAACGTTTCAATGGAAACGACAGTATTTTCCTTTGGGAGGCGAGTATCTCCTTTCCGATGCACTATTCCTTCTTTACTGCTTCCCTCGCTCCCTCATATTGACGAATTAACACTGAAGTTGCGTCGCTATGAAATACTATGGGTTATATGACTTCTCCATCTAAATCGAGTAACGTTTCTATGGAAATGACAGGATTTTCGTTTGGGATGCGAGTAACTCTTTTCCGATCCCATACTCCTTCTTTAGTGCATCCCTCGCTTCCTCACATTGACGAATTAGCACAGATATTGCGTCGCTGTGATATATCATGGGTTCTATGACTTCCCCTTCTAAATCGAGTAACGTTTCTATGGAAACGATAGGATTGGCTTTTGAGAGATGAGTATCTCCTTTCTGATGCACTATACCTTCTTTACTTTATCCCTCGCTCCCACACATTTACGAATTATCAGAGAATTTGCGTAGCTATGATATGCTATGGTTGCTGTGACTTCTCCTTCTAAATCGAATAACGTTTCTATGGAAACGACAGGTTTTTGTTTTGAGAGGCGAGAGTCTCCTTTCCGGTGCACTATTCCTTCTTTTCCGCACCCCTCTCAAAATCGAGTTACGTATCTATGGAAACGACAGCATTTTCTTTTGAGAGGCGTGTATCTCCTTTCCTATGCACTATTCCTTCTTTACTGCATCGCTCGCCTACTCAGTTTGACGAATTGACACAGCAATTGCGTCGCTATAAAATACTATGGGTTCCACGCATTATCCTTCCCAAGCGAGTAACGTTTCAATGAAAATGAAAGGATTTCCTTTTGGGAGTCGAGTATACCTTTTCCGATGCACTATTCCTTCTTTACTGGATCCTCCACTCCCTCACTATGACGAAATAACACTGAAATTGCGTCGCTCTAAAATAAAATGTGTTCTATGACTTCTCCTTCTAAATCGAGTAACGTTTCTACGGAAACGACCGGTTTTCTTTTGGGAGGCGATTATCTCCTTTCCTATGCACTATTCCTTCTTCATTGCATCCCTCGCTCCCTCACATTGACGAATTAACACAGAAATTGCGTCGCTCTAAAATACCAAGTGTTCTACGACTTCTCCTTCTAACTCTATGGAAACGACAGGATTTTCTTTTGGGAGGCGGGTATCTCCTTCCTGATGCACTATACCTTCTTTACTGCTTCCCACGCTCCCTCACATGGACGAATTAACACAGAAATGTCGTCGCTATGAAATACTATGTGTTACATGCCTTCTCCTTCTAAATCGAGTAACGTTTCTATGGAAACGACAGGGATTTCTTTTGGGATACGACTATCTCCTTTCCGATGCACTATTCCTTATTCACTGCATCGCTCGCTTACTCAGTTTGACGAATTAACACAGAAATTGCGTCGCTATAAAATACTGTGGGTTCCACGCATTGTCCTACCCAGTCGAGTAACGTTTCTATGAAAATGAAAGGACTTCATTTTCGGAGTCAAGTTCATCTTTTCCGATGCACTATTCCATCATTACTGGATCCTCCACTCCCTCACTATGACGAAATAACACTGAAATTGCGTCGCTCTGAAATACCATGTGTTCTATGACTTCTCCTTCTACATCGAGTAACGTTTCTATGAAAACGACCGGTTTTCTTTTGGGAGGCGAGTATCTAATTTCCAATACACTATTCGTTCTTCACTGCATCCCTCGCTCCCTCACATTGACGAAGTAACACAGAAATATCGTCGCTATGAAATACTATGGGGCCTATGACGTCTCCTTCTAAATCGACTAACGTTTCTATGGGAACGACAGGATTTTCCTTTGGGAGGTGAGTATCTCCTTTCCGATACACTATTCATTCTTTACTGCATCCCTCGCTCCCTCACATTGACGAATTAACACAGAAATTGCGTCGCTATGAGATACTATGGGTTACATGCCTTCTCCTTCTAAATCGAATAACGTTTCTATGGAAACGACAGGATTTTCGTTTGGGACACGAGTACCTCCTTTCCGATGCTGTATTCCTTCTTTACTGCATCACTCGCTCCCTCACATTGACCAATTAACACAGAAATTGCGTCGCTATGGAATACTATGGGTTCTATGACTTCTCCTTCTAATTCGAGTAAAGTTTCTATGGAAACGACAGGATTTTCTTTTGAGAGGCGAGAGTCTCCTTTCCGGTGCACTATTCCTTCCTTACTGCATCCCTCGCTCCCTCACATTGACGAATTAATACTGAAATTGAGTCGCTATGAAATACTATGAGTTGTATGACTTCTTCTTTTAAATCGATTAACGTTTCTATGGAAACGACAGGATAATCTTTTGTGAGGCGAATATCTCCTTTCCGATGCACTATTCCTTCTTTACTGCATATCGCGCTCCCTCCCATTGACGAATTAACACAGAAATTGCGTCGCTATGGAATACAATGGGTTCTATGACTTCGTCTTCAAAACCGAGTAACGTTTCTATGGAAACGACAGGATTTCCTTTTGGGAGCCGAGTATCTCCTTTCCGATGCACTATTCCTTCTTTACTGCATCCCTCCCTTCCTCACATTTACGAATTAACACAGAAATTGCGTCACTATTAAATACTGTGGGTTATACGACTTCTCCTTCTAGATCGAAAACGTTTCAATGGAAACGACAGGATTTTCTTTTGGGGGCGAGTATCTCCTTTCCGATGCACTATTCCTTCTTCACTGCTTCCCTCGCTCCCTCACATTGACGAAGTAACACAGAAATATCGTCGCTATGAAATACTATGGGGCCTATGACGTCTCCTTCTAAATCGACTAACGTTTCTATGGAATCGACAGGATTTTCCTTTGGGAGGTGAGTATCTCCTTTCCGATACACTATTCATTCTTTACTGCATCCCTCGCTCCCTCACATTGACGAATTAACACAGAAATTGCGTCGCTATGGAATACTATGGGTTCTATGACTTCTCCTTCTAATTCGAGTAAAGTTTCTATGGAAACGACAGGATTTTCTTTTGAGAGGCGAGAGTCTCCTTTCCGGTGCACTATTCCTTCCTTACTGCATCCCTCGCTCCCTCACATTGACGAATTAACACTGAAATTGAGTCGCTATGAAATACTATGAGTTTTATGACTTCTTCTTCTAAATCGATTAACGTTTCTATGGAAACGACAGGACTATCTTTTGTGAGGCGAGTATCTCCTTTCCGATGCACTATTATTACTTCACTTCATCCCTCGCTCCCTCACATTGTCGATTTAACATAGAAATTGAGTCGCTATGAAATACTATGGGTATCTATGACTTTTCCTTCTACATCGAGTAACGTTTCTATGGAACCGACTAGATTTTGTTTTGGGAGGCGAGTATCTCCTTTCCAATGCACTATTCTACCATCACTGCGCCCCTAGCTCCCCTGAATTGACGAATTAACACAGAAATCGCGTCGCTCTAAAATACTATGTGTTGTGTGACTTTTCCTTCTATATCCTGTAACGTTTCTATGGATACGGCAAACTTTTATTTTGGGAGGCGAGTATCTCCTTTCCGTTGGATTATTCCTTCTTTACTGCTTCCCTCGCTCCCTCACATTGACGGATTAACTCAGAAATGGCGTCGCTATGAAATACTATGGGGTCCATGACTTCTCCTTCTAAATCGAGAACCGTTTCTATGGAATCGACAGGATTTTCCTTTGGGAGGCGAGTATCTCCTTTCCGATGCACTATTCCTTCTTTACTGCATCCCTCGCTCCCTAAAATTGACGAATTAACAGAGAAATTGCGTCGCTCTAAAATAGTATGTGTTCTATGGCTTTTCCTTCTAAATCGAGTAACGTTTCTATGGAAACGACGGTATTTTCTTTTGGGAGGCGAGTATCTCCTTTCCGATGCACTATTCCTTCTTTACTGCATATCGCGCTCCCTCACATTGACGAATTAACACAGAAATTGCGTCGCTATGGAATAAAATGGGTTCTATGACTTCGTCTTCAAAATCGAGTAACGTTTCTATGGAAACGACAGGATTTCCTTTTGGGAGGTGAGTATCTCCTTTCCGATGCACTATTCCTTCTTTACTGCATCCCTCCCTTCCTCACATTTACGAATTAACACAGAAATTGCGTCACTATTAAATACTGTGGGTTATACGACTTCTCCTTCTAAATCGAGTAACGTTTCTATGGAAACGACAGGATTTTCTTTTTTGAAGCGAGTATCTCCTTTGCGATGCACTATTCCTTCTTTACTTCATCCCTCGCTCCCTCACTTTGTCGAATTAAATTGAAATCTCGTCGCTATGAAATTCTATGTGTTCTATGACTTCTCCTTCTAAATAGAGTAACGTTTCTATGCAACTGACTGGATTATCTTTTGGAAGGCGAGTATCTCCACCCAGGTGCACTATTCCTTCTTTACTCCATGCCTCGCTCCCTCACATTGACGAATTAACACTGAAATTGCGTCGCTATGAAATACCATGGGTTCAATGACTTCTTCTTCTAAATCGAGTAACGTTTCTATGGAAACGAAAGGATTTTCCCTTGGGAGGCGAGTATCTCCTTTCCGATGCACTATTCCTTCATTATTGTATCCCTCGCTCCCACACATTGACGAATTAGCACAGAAATTGCGTCGCTATGGAATACTATTGGTTCTATGAGTTCTCTTCTAAATCGAGTAACGTTTCTATGGAAACGACAGGATTTTCTTTTGGGAGGCGGGTATCTCCTTTCCGATGCACCATTCCTTCTTTTCTGCATCCCTCGCAACTTCACATTGACGAATTAACACAGAAATTGCGCCGCTATGAAATACTACGGGTTCTGTGATTTCACCTTCTAAATCGAGTAACGTTTCTATGGAAACGACAGGATTTTCTTTTTTGAAGCGAGTATCTCCTTTGCGATGCACTATTCCTTCTTTACTTCATCCGTCGCTCCCTCACTTTGTCGAATTAAATTGAAATCGCGTCGCTATGAAATTCTATGTGTTCTATGACTTCTCCTTCTAAATAGAGTAACGTTTCTATGCAACTGTCTGGATTATCTTTTGGAAGGCGAGTATCTCCACCCAGGTGCACTATTCCTTCTTTACTCCATGCTTCGCTCCCTCACATTGACGAATTAACACTGAAATTGCGTCGCTATCAAAAACCATGGGTTCAATGACTTCTTCGTCTTAATCGAGTAACTTTTCTGTGGAAACGAAAGGATTTTCCCTTAGGATTCGAGTATCTCCTTTCCGATGCACTATTCCTTCATTATTGTATCCCTCGCTCCCACACATTGACGAATTAGCACAGAAATTGCGTCACTATTAAATACTGTTGGTTATACGACTTCCACTTCTAAATCCTGTAACGTTTCTATGGAAACAACCGTATTTTCTGTTGGGAGGCGAGTATCTCCTTTCCGTTGGACTATTCCTTCTTTACTGCTTCCCTCGCTCCCTCACATTGACGAATTAACACAGAAATGGCGTCGCTATGAAATAATATGTGGTCCATGACTTCTCCTTCTAAATCGAGTAACGTTTCTATGGAAACGACAGGATTTTCCTTTGGGATGCGAGTATCTCCTTTCCGATGCCATACTCCTTCTTTACTGCATCCCTCGCTTCCTCACATTGACGAATTAGCACAGATATTGCGTCGCTATGAAATATCATGTGTTCTATGACTTCTCCTTCTAAATCGAGTAACGTTTCTATGTAAGTAACTGGATTTTGTTTTGGGAGGCGAGTATCTCGTTTCCGGTGCACTTTTCCTTCTTTACTGCATCCCTAGCTCCCTCACATTGACGAAATAACACAGAAATTGCATCGCTATGGAATACTATTGGTTCTATGACTTCTCTTCTAAATCGAGTAACGTTTGTATGGAAACGACAGGATTGTCTTTTGAGAGGTGAGTATCTCCTTTCTGATGCACTATACCTTCTGTACTTTATCCAGCGCTCCCGCACATTGACGAATTATCTGAGAATTTGCGTAGCTATGTTATACTTTGGGTTCTATGACTTCTCCTTCTAAATCGAGTAACGTTTCTATGGAAACGACAGGATTTTGTTTTGAGAGGCGAGAGTCTCCTTCCGGTGCACTATTCCTTCTTTTCCGCATCCCACGCTCCCTCACATTGACGAATTATCAGTGAAATTGAGTCGCTATGAAATTCTACGGTTTCTATGACTTCCCCTCCTAAATCGAGTAACGTTTCTATGGAAACAACAGGTTATCTGTTGTGATGCGAGTATCTCCTTTCCGATGCACTATTCCTTCTTTACTTCATCCCTGGCTCCGTCACATTGACGAATTAACACAGAAATTGCGTCGCAATGAAATACTGTGGGTTCTACGACTTCTCCTTCTAAATCGAGTAACGTTTCAATGGAAACGACAGTTTTTTCCTTTGGTATACGATTACCTTCTTCCCGATGCACTGTTCCTTCTTTACTGCATCCCTCGCTTACTCAGTTCGACGAATCAACACAGAAAATGCGTCGCTATGAGATACTATGGGTTTCACGCATTATCCTTCCCTGTCGAGTAACGTTCCTATGAAAATGAAAGGATTACCTATTGGGAGTCGAGTATAACTTTTCCGATGCACTATTAGTTGTGTACTGGAGCCCCTGCTTCCTCACTTTGACGAATTAACACTGAAATTGTATCGCTATGATATACTATGGGTTCTATGACTCCAAATTCTATATCGAGTTACGTTTTTCGCGGAAACGACCGGATGTTGTTTTGGGACGCGAGTTTCTCCTCTCCGATGCACTATTCCTTCTTTACTGCATCTCCCGCTCCCTCACATTGACGAATCAAAACAGAAATTGCGTCCTATGGAATACTATGGGTTTTATGACTGCTCCTTCTAAATCGAGTAACGTTTCTATGGAAACGGCAGAACTTTCTTTTGAGAGGCGACTATCTCCTTTCCGATGCACTATTCCTTCATTTCTGCACCCCTCGCTCCCTCACATTGACGAATTAACACTGAAATTAAGTCGCTATGAAATACTATGGGTTCTATGACTTCTACTTCTAAATCGAGTAACGTTTCTATGGAAACGACAGGAATTTCTTTTGGGAGGCGAGTATCTCCTTTCCGATGCACTATTCCATCTTTATAGCATCCCTCGCTCCCTCACTTTGACGAATTAACACAGAAATTGCGTCGCTATGAAATACTATGATTCCTATGACCTCTCCTTCTAAATCGAGTATCGTTTCTATGGAAAAGTCAGGATTATCTTTTGAGCGGCATGTTTCTCCTTTCCGGTGCACTATTCCTTCTTTAATGCATACTTCGCTCCCTCACATTGACGACTTAACACGGAAATTGCGTTGCTAATGAATACTATGGGATCTATGACTTCTCCTTCTAAATGGAGTAACGTTTCTATGGAAACGACAGGATTTTCTTGTGAGATCTGGGTATCTCTTTTCCGATGCACTATTCCTTCCTTTCTGCATTCCTCGCTTACTCACATTTTCCTTTTGGGAGGCGAGTATCTCCTTTGCGGTGCTCTATTCCATCTATACTGCATCCCTCGCTCCCTCACATTGACGAATTAACACAGAAATTGCTTCGCTATGGAATACTATGAGTTCGATGATTTCTCCTTCTAAATCGAGTAACGTTTTTATGAAAACGACAGGATTTACTTTTGAGATGCGTGTATCTTCGTTCCGACGCCTTATTCCTTCCTTACTTCATCCCTCGTTCCGTCACATAGACGAATTAACACAGAAATTGCGTCGCTATGAAGTACTATTCGTTCTCTTACTCCACCTTGTAATTCGAGTAACGTTTTTCTGGAAACGACAGTATTTTCCTATAGGAGGCGAGTATATCCTTTACAATGCACTATTCCTCCTTTACTGCTTCCGTAGGTCCCTCACTTTGTCGAATTAAAACTGAATTTCCGTCGCTATTACATACTATGGGTTCTATGACTTCTCCTTCTAATTCGATTAACGTTTCTATGGAAACGGCAGGTTTTCCTTTTGGGAGGCGAGTATCTCCTTTGCGATGCTCTATTCCTTCTTTACTGCATCCCTCGCTCCCTCACTTTGTCGAATTAAAACTGAAATTGCATCGCTATGAAATACTATGGGTTCTATGACTTCACCTTCTTAATCGAGTAACGTTTCTATGGAAACCACAGCATTTTCATTTGGGAGGCGAGTATCTCCTTTCCCATGCACTATTCCTTCTTTACTGCATCCCTCGCTCCCCCTCATTGACGAATTAACACAATAATTGCGGCGCTACGAAATACTATGGGATCTATGACTTCTCCTCCTAAAACGAGTAACGATGCTATGGAAACGACAGGATTTTCTTTTGGGAGGCGAGTATCTCCTTTGCGATGCACTATTCCTCCTTTACTGCATCCCTCGCTCCCTCACTTGGTCGAATTTAAAAACTGAAATTGCGTCGCTTTGAAATACTATGGGTTATACGACTTCTCCTTCTAAATCGAGTAACGTTTCTGTGGTAACGTCAGGATTTTCTTTTGGGAGGCGAGTATCTCCTTTCCGATCCACTATTCCATCTTTACTGCATCCCTCGCTCCCTCACATTGACAAATTAACACAGAAATTGAGTAGCTATGAAATACTATGGGTTCTATGACTCCACCCTCTAAATCGAGTAACGTTTCTATGGAAACTACAGGATTTTCTTTTGGGAGGCGAGTATCTCTTTTGCGATGCACTATTCCTACTTTTACTGCATCCCTCGCTCCCTCACTTTGTCGAATATAAACTGAAATTGCGTCGCTATGAAATACTTTGGGTTGTATGATTTCTCCTTCTAAATCGAGTAACGTTTCTATGGGACCAAATGGCTTTTCTTTTGGGAGGCGTGTATCTACATTCCGGTGCCCCATCCCTTCTTTACTGCATCCCTCGCTCCCTCACATTGACGAATTAACTCAAAATTGCGCCGCTAAGAAATACTATGGGTTGTATGTCTTCTCCCTCTAAATCGAGTAACGTTTCTGTGGAAACGCTGGATTTTCTTTTATGCGGCGAGTATCTCCTTTCCCATGCACCACTCCTTCTTTACTGCATCCCTCGCTCCCTCAAATTGAGTAATTAACACTGCAATTGAGTCGCTATGAAATATTGTGGGTCCTATGACTTTTCCTTCTAAATCGAGTAACGTTTCTATGGAAACGACAGGTTTTTCTTTTGGGTGGCGAGTATCTGCTTTTCGATGCTTTATTCTTTCTTTACTACATCCCTCGCTCCCTCACTTTGACGAATTAACACTTAAATTGAGTCGCTATGTAATACTGTGTATTCTATGACTTCTCTTTCTAAATCGAGTAACGTTTCTGTGGAAACGAAAGGATTTTCTTTTATGCGGCGAGTATCTCCTTTCCCATGCACTATTCCTCTTTACTGCATCTCTCGCTCCCTCGTATTGACGAATTAACACAGAAATTGCGTCGCTATGATATACTATGGGTTCTATGACTTCTCCTTCTAATTCGAGTAACGTTTCTATGGAAACGACAGGCATTTCTATAGGAGGAGAGTGTCTCTTATGCGATGTACTATTCCTCATTTACTGCAACCCTCGCTCCCTCACTTTGTCGAATTAAAACTGGACTTGCGTCGCTATGAAGTACTATGGTTTCTATGACTTCTCCTTCTAAATCGAATATGTTTCTATGGAAACTACAGCATTTTCTATTGGGAGACGAGTATCTCCTTTCCGATGCACTATTCCTTCATTACTGCATCCCTCGCTCCCTCACATTGACGAATCAACACAGAAATTGCATCGTTATGGAATACTATGGGTTCTATGACTTCTCCTTCTAAATCGAGTAACGTTTCTATGGATACGACAGGATTTTCTATTGAGATGCGAGTATCTCCTTTACGATGCACTATTCATTCTTTACTGCATCCCTCGCTCCCTCACATTGACTAATTAACACAGAAATGGCGTCGCTATCAAATACTATGGGTTCTATGACTTCTCCTTCTAAATCGAGTAACGTTTCTGTTGAAACGACAGGATTTTCTTTTGGGGGGCGAGTATCGCTTATGCGATGCACTATTCCTCATTTGCTGCATCCCTCGCTCCCTCACTTTGTAGAATTAAAACTGGAATTGCGTCGCTATGAAATTCTATGTGTTCTACGACTTCTCCTTCTTAATCGTGTAATGTTTCTATGGAAACGGCAGGATATCCTTTTGGGAGGCGAGTATCCCCTTTCCGATGCTATATTCCTTCTTTACTGCATCCCTCGCTCCCTCACATTGACGAATTAACACAGAAATTGCGTCGCAATGGAATACTATCAGTTCTATAATTTCTCCTTCTAAATCGAGTTACGTTTCTATGGAAACGATAGGGTTTTCTTTTGGGAGGCGTGTCCTCTCCGATGCACTATTCCTTCTTTTCTCCATCTCTCGCTCCCTCACATTGATGAATTAACACAGAAATTGAGTCGCTATGACATACTATGGGTTCTATGACTTCTCCTTCTAAATCGAGTAACGTTTCTATAGAAACCGCAGGTTTTGCGTTTGGGAGGCGATTATCTCCCTTCCGATACACTATTCCTTCCTTACTGCATCCCTCGCACCCGCACATTGACGAATTAACACTGAAATTTAGCAGCTATGAAATACTATGAGTTCTATGACTTCTCCTTCTAAATCGAATGTCGTTTCTATGGAAACAACAGGATATTCTTTTGGGAGGCAACTATCTCCTTTCCGATGCACTATTCATTCTCTTTTGCATCCCTCGCTCCCTCACACTGACGAATTAATACAGAAATTGCGTCGCTATGAAATGCTATGGTTTCTATGAGTTCCCCTTTAAAATCGAGTAACGTATCTATGGAATCGACAGGATTTTCTATTGAGATGCGAGTATCTCCTTTACGATGCACTACTCCTTCCTCACTGCATCCCTCGCTCCCTCACTTTGTCGAATTAAATCTGAAATAGCGTCGCTATGAAATATTGTCGGATATATGACTTCTCCTTCTAAATCGAGTAACGGTTCTATAGAAACGACAGGATTTACTTTTGGGAGGACAGTATCTTCTTTGCGATGCGCTTTTCCTTCTTTATTGCATCCGTCGCTCCCATGCTAGGTCGAATTAAAACTGAAATTGCGTCGCTTTGAAATACTATGGGTTATATGACTTCTCCTTCTAAATCGAGTAACGTTTCTATGGTATCCACATAATTTGCTTTTGGGAGGCGAGTATCTCCCTTCCGATGCACTATTCCTTCCTTACTGAATCTCTCGCTCCCTCACATTGTCGAATTAACACAGAAATAGCGTCGCTATGGTACACTATGTGTTCTATGACTTCTCCTTCTAAATCGAGTAACGTTTCTATGGAAGCGACAGGTTATTCTTTTGGGAGGCGAGTATCTCCTTTCCGATGCACTATTCCTTCTTTACTGCATCCCTCGCTCCCTCACTTGGTCGAATTAAAGCTAAGATTGCGTCGCTATGAAATACTATGAGTTATATGACCTCTCCTTCTAAATCGAGTAACGTCTCTATGGAAACGACAGGATTTTCTTTTGGGAGGCGAGTATCTCCTTTCCGATGCACTATTCCTTCTTTACTGCATCCCTCGCTCCCTCACTTTGTCGAATTAAAACTGGAATTGCGTCGCTATGAAATTCTATGTGTTCTACGACTTCTCCTTCTTAATCGTGTAATGTTTCTATGGAAACGGCAGGATATCCTTTTGGGAGGCGAGTATCCCCTTTCCGATGCTCTATTCCTTCGTTACTGCATCCCTCGCTCCCTCACAATTCCGAATTAACACAGAAATTGTGTCGCTATGGAACTGTATGGGTTCTATGACATCTCCTTCTAAATCGACTAACGTTTCTATGGAAACGACAGGATTTACTTTTGGGAGGCGAGTATCTTCATTCCGGTGCACTATTCCTTCATTACTGCATCCCTCCCTCCCTCACACTGACGAACTAACACAGAAATTGCGTCGCTATGAAATACCGCGGGTTCTATGACTTCTCTTACTAAATCGAGTAACGTTTCAATGGAAACTACTGGATTTTCTTTTGAGATGCGAGTATCCCCTTTCCGATGCGCTATTCCTTCCTTACATCATCCCTCGTTCCCTCACATTGACGAATTAACACAGAAATTGCGTCGCTATGATATACTATTCGTTCTATGACTTCACCTTCTAATTCGAGTAACGTTTCTCTGGAAACGACAGAATTTTCTTTTGGGAGGCGACTATATCCTTTACGATGCACTATTCCTTCTCTACTGCTTCCCTCGGTAGCTCACTCTGTCGAATTAAAACTGATATTGCCTCGCTATTAAATACTATGGGTTCTATGACTTCTCCTACTAAATCGAGTAACGTTTAAATGGAAACGACAGGTTTTTCTTTTGGGAGGCGAGTATCTCCTATGAGGTGCACTATTCCTTCTTTACTGCATACCACGCTCCCTCGCTTTGTCGAATTATAACTGAAATTGCGTCGCTATGAAATCCTATGGGTTTTATGACATCTCCTTCTAAATCGAGTAACATTTCTATGGGAACGACCGGATTTTCTTTTGGGAGGCGAGTATCTCCTTTCCGATGCACTATTCCTTGTTTACTGCATCCCTCGCTTCCTCACATTGACGAATTAACACAGAAATTTTGTCGCTATGAAATACTATTCTTGCTATGACTTCTCCTTCTAAATCGAGTAACGTTTCTCTGGAAACGACAATATTTTCTTTTGGGATGCGAGTATCTCCTTTCCGATGCACTATTCCTTCTTTCTAGCATCCCTCCCTCCCTCACATGGACGAATTAACACAGAAATTGCGTCGCTATGAAATACAATGAGTTCGATAACTTCACCTTCTAAATCGATTAACGTTTCTCTGGAAACGACAGGATTTTGTTTTGGGAGGCGAGTATCTCCTTTACGATGCACTATTCCTTCTATTCTGCATCCCTCGCTTCTTCATTTTGTCGAATTAAAACTGAAATTGCGTCGCTATGAAATACTGTGGGTTATATGACTCCTCCTTCTAAATCGAGTAACGTTTCTATACAAACGACTTGATTTTTACTTTTGGGAGGCGAGTATCTCCTTTCCGATGCACTACTCCCTCTTTGCTGCATCCCTCGCTCCCTCACATTCACGAATTAACACTGAAACTGCGTCGCTGTGAAATACTATGTGTTCTATGACTTCACCTTCTAAATCGAGTAACGTTTCTATGCAAACGAGAGGATTTTCATTTGTAGGCGAGTACCTCCTTTCTGATACACTACTCCTTCTTTTCTGCATCCCTCGCTCCCTCACAATGACGGATTAACACAAAAATTGCGTCGCTCTGAAATACTACTCGTTCTATGACTTCTCCTTCTAAATCGAGTAACGTTTCAATGGAAATGAAGGGATTTTCTTATGGGATGAGAGTAACTCCTTTTCGATGCACTATTCCTTCTCTACTGCATCCCTCGCTCCCTCACATTCACGAATTAACACAGAAATAGCGTCGCTATGGATACTATGGTTTCTGTGACTTTTCCTTCTAAATCGAGTAACGTTTCTATGGAAACGGCAGAATTTTCTTTTGGGAGACGAGTATCTCCATTATGATGCACTATTCCTTCTTTTATG
The DNA here is from genome assembly GCF_023864345.2 of Schistocerca serialis cubense. NCBI lineage: Eukaryota > Metazoa > Arthropoda > Insecta > Orthoptera > Acrididae > Schistocerca > Schistocerca serialis. The sequence continues at coordinate 8,159,961 of NW_026048462.1, forward strand.
CATCCCTCGCTCCCTCACATTGGCGGATTAACACAGAAATTGCGTCGCTCTGATATACTATGCGTTCTATGACTTCTCCTTCTAAAACGAGTAACGTTTCAATGGGAACGAAAGGATTTTCTTTTGGGATGCGAGTATGTCCTTTGCGATGCACAATTCCTTCTTTACTGCATTCCTCGCTCCCTCACTTTGTCAAATTTAAACTGAAATTGCATCGCTATGAAATACTATGGGTTTTGCGACTTCTCCTTCTATATCGAGTAACGTTTCTATGGAAACTACAGGATTTTCCTTTGGGAGGCAAGTATCTCCTTTCCGATGCACTATTTCTTCTTTACTGCATCCCTCGCTACCTCACATTGACGAATTAACACAGAAACTGCGTCGCTGTGAAATACTATGTGTTCTATGACTTCTCCTTCTAAATCGATTAACGTTGCTATGGAAACGACGGGATTTTCTTTTGGGACGCGGGTATCTACTTTGCGATGTACTATTCCTTCTTTACAGCTTCCCTCGCTCCTTCACTCGGTCGAATTAAAACTGATATTGCGTCGCTATGAAATACTATGGGTTGTATGACTTGTCCTTTTAAATCGAGTAACGTTTCTATGGAAACGACAGGATTTGCTTTTGGGAGGCGAGTATCTCCCTTCCGATGCACTATTCCTTCTTTACTGCATCCCTCGTTCCCTCACATTGACGAATTAACACAGAAATTGCGTCGCTATGAAAGACTAAGGTTTCTATGACTTCCCATTCTCAATCGAGTAACGATTCTATATAAACGACAGGACTTTCTTTTGGGAGGCGAGTATCTCCTTTCCGATGCATTATTCCTTCTTTATTGCATCCCTCGCTCCTTCACATTGACGAATTAACGCAGAAATTGCGTCGCTCTGAAATACAATGCGTTCTATGACTTCTCCTTCTAAATCGAGTTGCGTTACAATGGAAACGACAGGATTTTCTTTTCGGAGGTGAGTATCTCCTTTGCAGTGCACTATTCCTTCTTTACTGCATCCCTCGTCCATCACATTGACAAATTAACACTGAAATTGTGTCGCTATGAACTGCTGTGGTTAGCATGACTTCTCCTTCCACATCGAGTAACGTTTGTATGGAAACGAGAGGATTTTCTTTTGGAAATCGATCATCTCCTTCCCGATGCACTATTCCTTCTTTACTGCATCCCTCGCTCCCTCACTTTGTCGAATTAAAACTGGAATTGCGTCGCTATGAAATTCTATGTGTTCTACGACTTCTCCTTCTTAATCGTGTAATGTTTCTATGGAAACGGCAGGATATCCTTTTGGGAGGCGAGTATCCCCTTTCCGATGCTCTATTCCTTCGTTACTGCATCCCTCGCTCCCTCACAATTCCGAATTAACACAGAAATTGTGTCGCTATGGAACTGTATGGGTTCTATGACATCTCCTTCTAAATCGACTAACGTTTCTATGGAAATGACAGGATTTACTTTTGGGAGGCGAGTATCTTCATTCCGGTGCACTATTCCTTCATTACTGCATCCCTCCCTCCCTCACACTGACGAACTAACACAGAAATTGCGTCGCTATGAAATACCGCGGGTTCTATGACTTCTCTTACTAAATCGAGTAACGTTTCAATGGAAACTACTGGATTTTCTTTTGAGATGCGAGTATCCCCCTTCCGATGCGCTATTCCTTCCTTACATCATCACTCGTTCCCTCACATTGACGAATTAACACAGAAATTGCGTCGCTATGATATACTATTCGTTCTATGACTTCACCTTCTAATTCGAGTAACGTTTCTGTGGAAACGACAGAATTTTCTTTTGGGAGGCGACTATATCCTTTACGATGCACTATTCCTTCTCTACTGCTTCCCTCGGTAGCTCACTCTGTCGAATTAAAACTGATATTGCCTCGCTATTAAATACTATGGGTTCTATGACTTCTCCTACTAAATCGAGTAACGTTTAAATGGAAACGACAGGTTTTCTTTTGGGAGGCGAGTATCTCCTATGAGGTGCACTATTCCTTCTTTACTGCATACCACGCTCCCTCGCTTTGTCGAATTATAACTGAAATTGCGTCGCTATGAAATCCTATGGGTTTTATGACATCTCCTTCTAAATCGAGTAACATTTCTATGGGAACGACCGGATTTTCTTTTGGGAGGCGAGTATCTCCTTTCCGATGCACTATTCCTTGTTTACTGCATCCCTCGCTTCCTCACATTGACGAATTAACACAGAAATTTTGTCGCTATGAAATACTATTCTTGCTATGACTTCTCCTTCTAAATCGAGTAACGTTTCTCTGGAAACGACAATATTTTCTTTTGGGATGCGAGTATCTCCTTTCCGATGCACTATTCCTTCTTTCTAGCATCCCTCCCTCCCTCACATGGACGAATTAACACAGAAATTGCGTCGCTATGAAATACAATGAGTTCGATAACTTCACCTTCTAAATCGAGTAACGTTTCAATGGAAACGACCGGATTTTCTTTTGGGAGCCTAGTATCTCCTTTGCGATGCCCTATTCCTACTTTACTGCATCCCTCACTCCCTCACTTTGTCGAATTAAAACTGAAATTGCGTCGCTATGAAATACTATAGGTTTGATGACTTCTCTTTCTAAATCGAGTTACGTTTCTGTGGAAACGACAGGATTTTCTTTTGGGAGGCGAGTGTCTCCTTTGCGATGCACTATTCCCTCTTTACTGCATTCCTCGCTCCCTCACTTTGACGAATTAACACAGAAATTACGTCGCTATGGAATACTATGGGTTCTATGACTTCTCCTTCTAAATCGAGTAACGTTTCAGTGGAAACGACAGGATTTTCTTTTAAGATGCGAGTATATCCTTTCCGATGCCCTATTGCATCTTTACTTCATCCCTCGTTCCCTCACATTGACGAATTAACACAGAAATTGCGTCGCAATGAAATACTACTCGTTCTATTACTTCTCCTTCTAAATCGATTAACGTTTCTCTGGAAACGACAGGATTTTGTTTTGGGAGGTGAGTATCTCCTTTACGATGCACTATTCCTTCTATTCTGCATCCCTCGCTTCCTCACTTTGTCGAATTAAAACTGAAATTGCGTCGCTATGAAATACTGTGGGTTATATGACTCCTCCTTCTAAATCGAGTAACGTTTCTATGCAAACGACTTGATTTTTACTTTTGGGAGGCGAGTATCTCTTTTCCGATGCACTATTCCCTCTTTGCTGCATCCCTCGGTCCCTCACATTCACGAATTAACACTGAAACTGCGTCGCTGTGAAATACTATGTGTTCTATGACTTCACCTTCTAAATCGAGTAACGTTTCTATGGAAACGAGAGCATTTTCATTTGTAGGCGAGTACCTCCTTTCTGATACACTACTCCTTCTTTTCTGCATCCCTTGCTCCCTCACAATGACGGATTAACACAGAAATTGCGTCGCTCTGAAATACTACTCGTTCTATGACTTCTCCTTCTAAATTGAGTAACGTTTCAATGGAAATGAAGGGATTTTCTTATGGGAGGAGAGTAACTCCTTTTCGATGCACTATTCCTTCTCTACTGCATCCCTCGCTCCCTCACATTCACGAATTAACACAGAAATAGCGTCGCTATGGATACTATGGTTTCTGTGACTTTTCCTTCTAAATCGAGTAACGTTTCTATGGAAACGGCAGGATTTTCTTTTGGGAGACGAGTATCTCCATTATGATGCACTATTCCTTCTTTTCTGCATCCCTCGCTCCCTCACATTGGCGGATTAACACAGAAATTGCGTCGCTCTGATATACTATGCGTTCTATGACTTCTCCTTCTAAAACGAGTAACGTTTCAATGGGAACGAAAGGATTTTCTTTTGGGATGCGAGTATGTCTTTGCGATGCACAATTCCTTCTTTACTGCATTCCTCGCTCCCTCACTTTGTCAAATTTAAACTGAAATTGCATCGCTATGAAATACTATGGGTTTTGCGACTTCTCCTTCTATATCGAGTAACGTTTCTATGGAAACTACAGGATTCTCCTTTGGGGGGCGAGTATCTCCTTTCCGATGCACTATTTCTTCTTTACTGCATCCCTCGCTACCTCACATTGACGAATTAACACAGAAACTGCGTCGCTGTGAAATACTATGTGTTCTATGACTTCTCCTTCTAAATCGATTAACGTTGCTATGGAAACGACGGGATTTTCTTTTGGGACGCGGGTATGTACTTTGCGATGTACTATTCCTCCTTTACAGCTTCCCTCGCTCCTTCACTCGGTCGAATTAAAACTGATATTGCGTCGCTATGAAATACTATGGGTTGTATGACTTGTCCTTTTAAATCGAGTAACGTTTCTATGGAAACGACAGGATTTGCTTTTGGGAGGTGATTATCACCTTACCGATGCACTATTCCTTCTTTACTGCATCCCTCGCTTCCTCACAATGACGAATTAACACAGAAATAGCGTTGCTATGAAATAGTATGGGTTATATGACTTCTCCTTCTAAATCGAGTTACGTTTCAATGGAAACGACAGGATTTTCTTTTGGGAGGCGAGTATCTCCCTTCCGATGCACTATTCCTTCTTTAATGCATCCCTCGTTCCCTCAAATTGACGAATTAACACAGAAATTGCGTCGCTATGAAAGACTAAGGTTTCTATGACTTCCCATTCTCAATCGAGTAACGATTCTATATAAACGACAGGATTTTCTTTTGGGAGGCGAGTATCTCCTTTCCGATGCATTATTCCTTCTTTATTGCATCCCTCGCTCCTTCACATTGACGAATTAACGCAGAAATTGCGTCGCTCTGAAATACAATGCGTTCTATGACTTCTCCTTCTAAATCGAGTAGCGTTACAATGGAAACGACAATATTTTCTTTTCGGAGGTGAGTATCTCCTTTGCAGTGCACTATTCCTTCTTTACTGCATCCCTCGTCCATCACATTGACAAATTAACACTGAAATTGTGTCGCTATGAACTGCTGTGGTTAGCATGACTTCTCCTTCCACATCGAGTAACGTTTCTATGGAAACGAGAGGATTTTCTTTTGGAAATCGATCATCTCCTTTCCGATGCACTATTCCTTCTTTACTGCATCCCTCGCTCCCTCACATTGTCGAATTATCATAGAAATTTCGTCGCTATGAAATACTATGGGTTCTATGACTTCTCCTTCTAAATCGAGTAACGTTGCAATGGAAGCGACAGGATTTTCTTTTGGGAGGCGAGTATCTCCTTTGCGATGCACTTTTCCTTCTTTACTGCATCCCTCGCTCCCTCACTTCGTCGAATTAAAACTGAAATTGCGTCGTTATGAACTACTATGGGTTTTTTGACTTCGCCTTCTAAATCGAGTAACGTTTCTATGGAAACGACAGGATTTCTTTTATAAAGAGGGTACCTCCTTTCCGAAGCATTATTCCTTCTTTACTGTATCCCTCGCTCCCTAACATTGACGAATTAACACTGAAATTGAGATGCTATGAAAAACTGTGTGTTCTATGACTACTCCTTGTAAATTGAGTACGTTTCTATGGTAACGACAGGATTTTCTTTTGGGAGGCTAGTATCTCCCTTCCAATGCACTGTTCCTACTTTACTGCATCCCACGATCCCTCACATTTACGAATTAACACAGAAATTGCGTCGCTGTGAAATACTATGGGCTCTATGACTTCTCTTTCTAAATCGAGTTGCGTTTCATAGAAACGACAGGATTTCCTTATGGGAGGCGAGTACCTCCTTTTCGATCCACTATTCCTTCTTTACTGCATCCCACGATCCCTCACTTTTACGAATTAACACAGAATTTGCGTCGCTGTGAAATACTATGGGCTCTATGACTTCTCCTTCTAAATCGAGTAACGTTTCTATGGAAACGGCAGGATTTTCTTTTGGGAGGCGAGTATCTCCATTCCGATGCACTATTCCTTCTTTTCTGCATCCCTCGCTCCCTCACATTGGCGGATTAACACAGAAATTGCGTCGCTCTGATATACTATGCGTTCTATGACTTCTCCTTCTAAAACGAGTAACGTTTCAATGGAAACGAAAGGATTTTCTTTTGGTAGGCGAGTATGTCCTTTGCGATGCACAATTCCTTCCTTACTGCATTCCTCGCTCCCTCACTTTGTCAAATTAAAACTGAAATTGCATCGCTATGAAATACTATGGGTTGTATGACTTGTCCTTTTAAATCGAGTAACGTTTCTATGGAAACGACAGGATTTGCTTTTGGGAGGTGATTATCACCTTACCGATGCACTATTCCTTCTTTACTGCATCCCTCGCTTCCTCACAATGACGAATTAACACAGAAATTGCGTCGCTATGAAATAGTATGGGTTCTATGACTTCTCCTTCTAAATCGAGTTACGTTTCAATGGAAAACTCAGGATTTTCTTTTTGGAGGCGAGTATCTCCCTTCCGATGCACTATTCCTTCTTTATTGCATCCCTCGCTAGCTCACATTGACGCATTAACACAGAATTAGCGTCGCTAAGAAATACTAAGGTTCAATGACTTCTCCTTCTAAATCGAGTAACGATGCTATGGATACGACAGGATTTGCTTTGGGGGGGCGAGTATCTCCCTTCCGATGCACTATTCCTTCTTTACTGCATCCCTCGCTCCCTCACATTCACGAATTAACACAGGAATTGCGTCCTATGGAATACTATGGGTTCTATGACTTCTCCTTCTAAATCGAGTAACGTTTCTATGGAAACGCAGGATCTTCTTTTGGAGGCGGGTACCTCCTTTCTGATACACTATTCCTTCTTTTTTGCATCCCTCGTTCCCTCACATTGAAGAATTAACACAGAAATTGCGTCGCTATGAAAGACTAAGGTTTCTATGATTTCCCATTCTAAATCGAGTAACGATTCTATATAAACGACAGGATTCTCTTTTGGGAGGCGAGTATCTCCTTTCCGATGCATTATTCCTTCTTTATTGCATCCCTCGCTCCTTCACTTTGACGAATTAACTCAGACATTGCGTCGCTCTGAAATACAATGCGTTCTATGACTTCTCCTTCTAAATCGAGTAACGTTTCAATGGAAACGACAGGATTTTCTTTTCGGAGGTGAGTATCTCCTTTGCAGTGCACTATTCCTTCTTTAGTGCATCCCTCGTCCATCACATTGACTAATTAACACTGAAAATGTGTCGCTATGAACTGCTGTGGTTAGCATGACTTCTCCTTCCACATCGAGTAACGTTTCTATGGAAACGAGAGGATTTTCTTTTGGAAAGCGAGTATCTCCTTTCCGATGCACTATTCCTTCTTTACTGCATCCCTCGCTCACTCACATTGTCGAATTAACATAGAACTTTCGTCGCTATGAAATACTATGGGTTCTATGACTTCTCCTTCTAAATCGAGGAACGTTGCAATGGAAGCGACAGGATTTCCTTTTGGGAGGCGAGTATCTCCTTTGTGATGCACTATTCCTTCTTTACTGCATCCCACGCTCCCTCACTTGGTCGAATTAATACTGAAATTGCGTCGCTATGAAATACTATGGTTTATATGACTTCTCCTACTAAATCGAGTAACGTTTCTATGGAAACGACAGTATTTTCTTTTGGGGGGCGAGGATCTCCTTTCCGATGCACTATTCCTTCTTTACTGCATCCCTCCCTCCCTCACATTGACGAATTAACACAGAATTTGAGTCGCTATGAAATACTGTGGGTTCTATGACTTCTCCTTCTAGATAGAGTAACGTTTCTAAGGAAATGACTGCATTTTCTTTTGGGATGAGAGTATCTCCTTTGCGATGCACTATTCCTACTTTACTGCATCCCTCGCTCCGTCTCTTAGTCGAATTAAAACTAAAATTGCGTCGCAATGAAATACTGTGGGTTATATGACTTCTCCTTCAAAATCGAGTAACGTTTCTATGGAACGACAGGATTTTATATTGGGAGGCGTGTCTCTCCTTTCCGATGCAGTATTCCTTCTTTACTGCATCACTCCCTCCCTCACACTGACGAATTAACACTGAAATTGCGTCGCTATGAAATACTATGGGTTATATGACTTCTCCTTCTAAATCGAGTAACGTTTCTATGGAAACGACAGGATTTTCTTATGGGAGGCGAGTATCTCCTTTGCGATGCACTATTCCTATTTTACTGCTTCCCTCGCTCGCTCACTTGTTCGAATTAATTCTGAAAATGCGTCGCTATGAAATACTATGGGTTATATGACTTCTCCTTCTAAATCGAGTAACGTTTCTATGGAAACGACAGGATTTTCTTTTGGGAGGCGAGTACCTCCTTTTCGATGCACTATTCCTTCTTTACTGCATCCCACGATCCCTCACTTTTACGAATTAAGACAGAATTTGCGTCGCTGTGAAATGCTATGGGCTCTATGACTTCTCCTTCTAAATTGAGTAACGTTGCTATGGAAGAGACAGGATTTCCTTTTGGGAGGCGAGTATCTCCTTTGCGATGCACTATTCCTTCTTTACTGCATTCCTCGCACCCTCACTTGGTCGAATTAAAACTGAAATTGCGTCGCAATGAAATACTGTAGGTTATATGACTTCTCCTTCTAGATCGAGTAACGTTTCTATGGAAACGACAGGATTTTATTTTGAGATGCGAGTATTTCCTTTCCGATGCACTATTCCTTCTTTACTTCATCCCTCGTTCCCTCACATTGACGAATTAACACAGAAATTGCGTCGCTATGGAATACTGCGGGTTCTATGACTTCTCCTTCTAAATCGAGTAACGTTTCTATGGAAGCGACAGGATTTCTACTTTTGGGAGGCGAGTATCTCTTTTCCGATGCACTATTCCTTCTTTTCTGCATCCCTCGCTCCCTCACTTTGTCGAATTAACACAGAAATCGCGTCGCTATGGAATACTATGGGTTGTATGTCTTCTCCTTCTAAATCGAGTAACGTTTCTATGGAAACGACAGGATTTTCTTTTGAGAGGCGAATATCTCCTTTCCGATGCAGTATTCCTTCTTTACTGCATCTCTCGCTCCCCCACGTGGTCAAATTAAAACTGAAATTGCGTTGCAATGAAATACTATGGGTTATATGCCTTCTCCTTCTATATCGAGTAAAGTTTCTATGGAGACGACAGGATTTGCTTTTGGGAGGCGAGGTTCACCTTTCCGATGCACTATTCCTTCTTTACAACATCCCTCGCTCCCTCACATTGACGAATTAACACAGAAATTGCGTCGCTATGAAATAGTTTGGGTTCTATGACTTCTCCTTCTAAATCGAGTGACGTTTTTATGGAGACGACAGGATTTTCTTTTGGGAGGCGAGTATCCCCTTTGCGATGCACTATTTTTCTTTACTGCTTCCCTCGCTCCCTCATTTGTTCCAATTAATTCCGAAATTGCGACGCTATGAAATACTATAGGTTATATGACTCCTACTTCTAAATCGAGTAAAGTTTCTATGGAAACGACAGGATTTTCGTTTGGGAGGCGAGTATCTCCTTTCCGATGCACTATTCCTTCTTTACTGCATCCCTCGCTCCCTCACATTGACGAATTAACACAGAAATTGAGTCGCTATGAAATACAATGGGATCTATGACATCTTCATCTAAATCGAGTTACGTTTCTATGGAAACGACAGAATTTTATTTGGGGTCAGAGTATCCGCTTTTGCGATGCACTATTCCTTCTTTACTGCATTCCTCGCACCCTCACTTTGTCGAATTAAAACTGAAATTGCGTCGCAATGAAATACTGTAGGTTATATGACATCTCCTTCTAGATCGAGTAACGTTTCTATGGAAACGACAGGATTTTCTTTTGAGATGCGAGTATTTCCTTTCCGATGCACTATTCCTTCTTTACTTCATCCCTCATTCCCACACATTGACGTATTAACACAGAAATTGCGTCGCTATGAAATACTACTCGCTCTATGACTTCTCCTTCTAAATCGAGTAACGTTTCTCTGGAAACGACAGGATTTTCCTTTGGGAGGCGAGTATATCCTTTACGATGCACTATTCCTTCTTTACTGCATCCCTCGCTCCCTCACTTTGTCGAATTAAAACTGAAATTGCGTCGCTATGAAATACTATGGGTTATATGACTTCTCCTTCCACATCGAGTAACGTTTCTATGGAAACGAGAGGATTTTCTTTTGGAAAGCGAGTATCTCCTTTCCGATGCACTATTCCTTCTTTACTGCATCCCTAACCCACTCACATTGTCGAATTAACATAGAACTTTCGTCGCTATGAAATACTATGGGTTCTATGACTTCTCCTTCTAAATCGAGGAACGTTGCAATGGAAGCGACAGGATTTCCTTTTGGGAGGCGAGTATCTCCTTTGTGATGCACTATTCCTTCTTTACTGCATCCCGCGCTCCCTCACTTGGTCGAATTAATACTGAAATTGCGTCGCTATGAAATACTATGGGTTATATGACTTCTCCTTCTAAATCGAGTAACGTTTCTATGGAAACGACAGTATTTTCTTTTGGGGGGCGAGGATCTCCTTTCCGATGCACTATTCCTTCTTTACTGCATCCCTCGCTCCCTCACATTGACGAATTAACACAGAATTTGAGTCGCTATGAAATACTATGGGTTCTATGACTTCTCCTTCTAGATAGAGTAACGTTTCTATGGAAACGACTGCATTTTCTTTTGGGAGGAGAGTATCTCCTTTGCGATGCACTATTCGTACTTTACTGCATCCCTCGCTCCGTCTCTTTGTCGAATTAAAACTAAAATTGCGTCGCAATGAAATACTGTGGGTTATATGACTTCTCCTTCAAAATCGAGTAACGTTTCTATGCAACGACAGGATTTTATATTGGGAGGCGTGTCTCTCCTTTCCGATGCAGTATTCCTTCTTTACTGCATCACTCCCTCCCTCACACTGACGAATTAACACTGCAATTGCGTCGCTATGAAATACTATGGGTTATATGACTTCTCCTTCTAAATCGAGTAACGTTTCTATGGAAACGACAGGATTTTCTTATGGGAGGCGAGTATCTCCTTTGCGATGCACTATTCCTATTTTACTGCTTCCCTCGCTCGCTCACTTGTTCGAATCAATTCTGAATTTGCGTCACTATGAAATACTGTGGGTTCTATGACTTCTCCTTCTAAATCGAGTAACGTTTCTATGGAAACGACGGGATTTTCTTTTGAGAGGCGAATATCTCCATTCCGATGCAGTATTCCCTCTCTACTGCATCCCTCGCTGCCCCACGTGGTCGAATTAAATCTGAAATTGCGTCGCAATGAAATACTGTTGGTTATATGACTTCTCCTTCTAGATCGAGTAACGTTTCTATGGAAACGACAGGATTTTCTTTTGAGATGCGAGTATTTCCTTTCCGATGCACTATTCCTTCTTTACTCCATCCCTCGTTCCCTCACATTGACGTATTAACACAGAAATTGCGTCGCTATGAAGTACTACTCGTTCTATGACTTCTCCTTCTAAATCGAGTAACGTTTCTCTGGAAACGACAGGATTTTCCTTTGGGAGGCGAGTATATCCTTTACGATGCACTATTCCTTCTTTACTGCATCCCTCGCTCCCTCACCTTGTCGAATTAAAGCTGAAATTGCGTCGCTATGAAATACTGTGGGTTCTATGACTTCTCCTTCTAAACCGAGTAACGTTTCTATGGAAACGACAGGATTTTCTTTTGAGAGGCGAATATCTCCACTCCATTGCAGTATTCCTTCTCTACTGCATCCCTCGCTCCCCCATGTGGTCGAATTAAAACTGAAATTGCGTTGCTATGAAATACTATGCGTTATATGACTTCTCCTTCTAAAACGAGTAACGTTTCTATGGAGACGACAGGATTTGCTTTTGGGAGGCGAGTATCACCTTTCTGATGCACTATTCCTTCTTTACTACATCCCTCGCTCCCTCACAATGACGAATTAACACAGGAATTGCGTCGCTATGAATTAGTTTGGGTTCTATGACTTCTCCTTCTAAATCGAGTGAAGTTTCTATGGAGACGACAGGATTCTCTTTTGGGAGGCGAGTATCTCCTTTCCGATGCAATATTCCTTCTTTACTGCATCCTTCGCTCCTTAACATTGACGATTAACACAGAAATTGCGTCGCGATGAAATTCTATGGGTTCTATGACTTCTCCTTCTACATCGAGTAACGTTCCTATGGACACGAAAAGATTTTCTTTTGGGAGGACGGTATCTCCTTTACGAAGCACTATTCCTTCTTTTCTGCATCCCTCGCTCCCACACTTTGTCGAATTAAAACTGATATTTCGTCTCTATAAAATACTGTGGGTTCTATGACTTCTCCTTTTAAATCGAGTAACGTTTCTATGGAAGCGACATGATTTTCACTTTTGGGAGGCGAGTATCTCCTTTGCGATGCATTTTTCCTCCTTTACTGCATCCCTCGCTCCCTCACTTCGTCGAATTAAAACTGACATTGCGTCGTTATGAAATACTATGGGTTTTATGACTTCGCCATCTAAATCGAGTAACGTTTCTATGGAAACGACAGCATTTTCTTTTATGAAGCAGGTACCTCCTTACCGACGCATTATTCCTTCTTTTCTGCATCCCTCGCTCCCTAACATTGACGAATTAACACTAAAATTGAGTCGCTGTAAAATACTATGAGCTCTATGACTGCTCCATCTAAATCGAGTTGCGTTTCATAGAAACGACTGGATTTTCTTATGGGAGGCGAGTATCTCCTTTGCGATGCTCTATTCCTTCTTTCCTGCATCCCGCGCTCCCTCACATTGACGAATTAACTCAGATATTTCGTCGCTATTAAATACTATGGGTTCTATGACTTCTCTTTCTAAATCGAGTAACGTTGCTATGGAAACGACAGCATCTTCTTTTGGGAGGCGAGTATCCCCTTTGCGATGCACTATTTTTCTTTACTGCTTCCCTCGCTCCCTCATTTGTTCCAATTAATTCCGAAATTGCGACGCTATGAAATACTATAGGTTATATGACTCCTACTTCTAAATCGAGTAAAGTTTCTATGGAAACGACAGGATTTTCGTTTGGGAGGCGAGTATCTCCTTTCCGATGCACTATTCCTTCTTTACTGCATCCCTCGCTCCCTCACATTGACGAATTAACACAGAAATTGAGTCGCTATGAAATACAATGGGATCTATGACATCTTCATCTAAATCGAGTTACGTTTCTATGGAAACGACAGAATTTTATTTGGGGTCAGAGTATCTGCTTTTGCGATGCACTATTCCTTCTTTACTGCATTCCTCGCACCCTCACTTTGTCGAATTAAAACTGAAATTGCGTCGCAATGAAATACTGTAGGTTATATGACATCTCCTTCTAGATCGAGTAACGTTTCTATGGAAACGACAGGATTTTATTTTGAGATGCGAGTATTTCCTTTCCGATGCACTATTCCTTCTTTACTTCATCCCTCATTCCCACACATTGACGTATTAACACAGAAGTTGCGTCGCTATGAAATACTACTCGTTCTATGACTTCTCCTTCTAAATCGAGTAACGTTTCTCTGGAAACGACAGGATTTTCCTTTGGGAGGCGAGTATATCCTTTACGATGCACTATTCCTTCTTTACTGCATCCCTCGCTCCCTCACTTTGTCGAATTAAAACTGAAATTGCGTCGCTATGAAATACTATGGGTTATATGACTTCTCCTTCCGCATCGAGTAACGTTTCTATGGAAACGAGAGGATTTTCTTTTGGAAAGCGAGTATCTCCTTTCCGATGCACTATTCCTTCTTTACTGCATCCCTCGCTCACTCACATTGTCGAATTAAAATAGAACTTTCGTCGCTATGAAATACTATGGGTTCTATGACTTCTCCTTCTAAATCGAGGAACGTTGCAATGGAAGCGACAGGATTTCCTTTTGGGAGGCGAGTATCTCCTTTGTGATTCACTATTCCTTCTTTACTGCATCCCGCGCTCCCTCACTTGGTCGAATTAATACTGAAATTGCGTCGCTATGAAATACTATGGGTTATATGACTTCTCCTTCTAAATCGAGTAACGTTTCTATGGAAACGACAGTATTTTCTTTTGGGGGGCGAGGATCTCCTTTCCGATGCACTATTCCTTCTTTACTGCATCCCTCGCTCCCTCACATTGACGAATTAACACAGAATTTGAGTCGCTATGAAATACTATGGGTTCTATGACTTCTCCTTCTAGATAGAGTAACGTTTCTATGGAAACGACTGCATTTTCTTTTGGGAGGAGAGTATCTCCTTTGCGATGCACTATTCCTACTTTACTGCATCCCTCGCTCCGTCTCTTTGTCGAATTAAAACTAAAATTGCGTCGCAATGAAATACTGTGGGTTATATGACTTCTCCTTCAAAATCGAGTAACGTTTCTATGGAACGACAGGATTTTATATTGGGAGGCGTGTCTCTCCTTTCCGATGCAGTATTCCTTCTTTACTGCATCACTCCCTCCCTCTCACTGACGAATTAACACTGAAATTGCGTCGCTATGAAATACTATGGGTTATATGACTTCTCCTTCTAAATCGAGTAACGTTTCTATGGAAACGACAGGATTTTCTTATGGGAGGCGAGTATCTCCTTTGCGATGCACTATTCCTATTTTACTGCTTCCCTCGCTCGCTCACTTGTTCGAATTAATTCTGAAAATGCGTCGCTATGAAATACTATGGGTTATATGACTTCTCCTTCTAAATCGAGTAACGTTTCTATGGAAACGACAGGATTTTCTTTTGGGAGGCGAGTACCTCCTTTTCGATGCACTATTCCTTCTTTACTGATTCCCACGATCCCTCACTTTTACGAATTAACACAGAATTTGCGTCGCTGTGAAATACTATGGGCTCTACGACTTCTCCTTCTAAATCGAGTTGCGTTTCATAGAAACGACAGGATTTTCTTATTGGAGGCGAGTATCTCCTTTGCGATGCACTATTCCTTCTTTACTGCATCCCTCGCTCCCTCACATTGTCGAATTAACACAGATATTTCGTCCCTATGAAATACTATGGTTTCTATGACTTCTCCTTCTAAATTGAGTAACGTTGCTATGGAAACGACAGGATTTTCTTTTGAGATGCGAGTATTTCCTTTCCGATGCACTATTCCTTCTTTACTTCATCCCTCGTTCTCTCACATTGACGAATTAACACAGAAATTGCGTCGCTATGGAATACTGCGGGTTCTATGACTTCTCCTTCTACATCGAGTAACGTTTCTATGGAAGCGACAGGATTTCTACTTTTGGGAGGCGAGTATCTCTTTTCCGATGCACTATTCCTTCTTTTCTGCATCCCTCGCTCCCTCACTTTGTCGAATTAACACAGAAATCGCGTCGCTATGGAATACTATGGGTTGTATGTCTTCTCCTTCTAAATCGAGTAACGTTTCTATGGAAACGACAGGATTTTCTTTTGAGAGGCGAATATCTCCTTTCCGATGCAGTATTCCTTCTTTACTGCATCTCTCGCTCCCCCACGTGGTCAAATTACAACTGAAATTGCGTTGCAATGAAATACTATGGGTTATATGCCTTCTCCTTCTATATCGAGTAAAGTTTCTATGGAGACGACAGGATTTGCTTTTGGGAGGCGAGGTTCACCTTTCCGATGCACTATTCCTTCTTTACAACATCCCTCGCTCCCTCACATTGACGAATTAACACAGAAATTGCGTCGCTATGAAATAGTTTGGGTTCTATGACTTCTCCTTCTAAATCGAGTGACGTTTTTATGGAGACGACAGGATTTTCTTTTGGGAGGCGAGTATCTCCCTTCCGATGCACTATTCCTTCTTTACTGCATCTCTCGCTCCCTCACATTGACGAATTAACACAGAATTAGAGTCGCTATGAAATACTATGGGTTCTATGACTTCTTCTTCTAGATATAGTAACGTTTCTATGGAAACTACTACATTTTCTTTTGGGAGGAGAGTATCTCCTTTGCGATGCACTATTCCTACTTTAGTGCATCCCTCGCTCCCTCTCTTTGTCGATTTAAAATTAAAATTGCGTAGCAATGAAATTCTGTTGGTTATATGACTTCTTCTTCAAAATCGATTAACGTTTCTATGGACCGACAGGATATTCTTCTGGGAAGCGAGTATCTCCTTTGCGATGCACTTTTCCTTCTTTACTGCATCCCTCGCTCCCTCACTTCGTCGAATAAAAACTGAAATTGCGTCGTTATGAAATACTATGGGTTTTATGACTTCGCCTTCTAAATCGAGTAACGTTTCTATGGAAACGACAGCATTTTCTTTTATGAAGCAGGTACCTCCTTACCGACGCATTATTCCTTCTTTTCTGCATCCCTCGCTCCCTAACATTGACGAATTAACACTAAAATTGAGTCGCTGTAAAATACTATGAGCTCTATGACTTCTCTTTCTAAATCGAGTAACGTTGCTATGGAAACGACAGCATCTTCTTTTGGGAGGCGAGTATCCCCTTTGCGATGCACTATTTTTCTTTACTGCTTCCCTCGCTCCCTCATTTGTTCCAATTAATTCCGAAATTGCGACGCTATGAAATACTATAGGTTATATGACTCCTACTTCTAAATCGAGTAAAGTTTCTATGGAAACGACAGGATTTTCGTTTGGGAGGCGAGTATCTCCTTTCCGATGCACTATTCCTTCTTTACTGCATCCCTCGCTCCCTCACATTGACGAATTAACACAGAAATTGAGTCGCTATGAAATACAATGGGATCTATGACATCTTCATCTAAATCGAGTTACGTTTCTATGGAAACGACAGAATTTTATTTGGGGTCAGAGTATCTGCTTTTGCGATGCACTATTCCTTCTTTACTGCATTCCTCGCACCCTCACTTTGTCGAATTAAAACTGAAATTGCGTCGCAATGAAATACTGTAGGTTATATGACATCTCCTTCTAGATCGAGTAACGTTTCTATGGAAACGACAGGATTTTATTTTGAGATGCGAGTATTTCCTTTCCGATGCACTATTCCTTCTTTACTTCATCCCTCATTCCCACACATTGACGTATTAACACAGAAGTTGCGTCGCTATGAAATACTACTCGTTCTATGACTTCTCCTCCTAAATCGAGTAACGTTTCTCTGGAAACGACAGGATTTTCCTTTGGGAGGCGAGTATATCCTTTACGATGCACTATTCCTTCTTTACTGCATCCCTCGCTCCCTCACTTTGTCGAATTAAAACTGAAATTGCGTCGCTATGAAATACTATGGGTTATATGACTTCTCCTTCCACATCGAGTAACGTTTCTATGGAAACGAGAGGATTTTCTTTTGGAAAGCGAGTATCTCCTTTCCGATGCACTATTCCTTCTTTACTGCATCCCTCGCTCACTCACATTGTCGAATTAACATAGAACTTTCGTCGCTATGAAATACTATGGGTTCTATGACATCTCCTTCTAAATCGAGGAACGTTGCAATGGAAGCGACAGGATTTCCTTTTGGGAGGCGAGTATCTCCTTTGTGATGCACTATTCCTTCTTTACTGCATCCCGCGCTCCCTCACTTGGTCGAATTAATACTGAAATTGCGTCGCTATGAAATACTATGGGTTATATGACTTCTCCTTCTAAATCGAGTAACGTTTCTATGGAAACGACAGTATTTTCTTTTGGGGGGCGAGGATCTCCTTTCCGATGCACTATTCCTTCTTTACTGCATCCCTCGCTCCCTCACATTGACGAATTAACACAGAATTTGAGTCGCTATGAAATACTATGGGTTCTATGACTTCTCCTTCTAGATAGAGTAACGTTTCTATGGAAACGACTGCATTTTCTTTTGGGAGGAGAGTATCTCCTTTGCGATGCACTATTCCTACTTTACTGCATCCCTCGCTCCGTCTCTTTGTCGAATTAAAACTAAAATTGCGTCGCAATGAAATACTGTGGGTTATATGACTTCTCCTTCAAAATCGAGTAACGTTTCTATGGAACGACAGGATTTTATATTGGGAGGCGTGTCTCTCCTTTCCGATGCAGTATTCCTTCTTTACTGCATCACTCCCTCCCTCTCACTGACGAATTAACACTGAAATTGCGTCGCTATGAAATACTATGGGTTATATGACTTCTCCTTCTAAATCGAGTAACGTTTCTATGGAAACGACAGGATTTTCTTATGGGAGGCGAGTATCTCCTTTGCGATGCACTATTCCTATTTTACTGCTTCCCTCGCTCGCTCACTTGTTCGAATTAATTCTGAAAATGCGTCGCTATGAAATACTATGGGTTATATGACTTCTCCTTCTAAATCGAGTAACGTTTCTATGGAAACGACAGGATTTTCTTTTGGGAGGCGAGTACCTCCTTTTCGATGCACTATTCCTTCTTTACTGCATCCCACGATCCCTCACTTTTACGAATTAACACAGAATTTGCGTCGCTGTGAAATACTATGGGCTCTACGACTTCTCCTTCTAAATCGAGTTGCGTTTCATAGAAACGACAGGATTTTCTTATTGGAGGCGAGTATCTCCTTTGCGATGCACTATTCCTTCTTTACTGCATCCCTCGCTCCCTCACATTGTCGAATTAACACAGATATTTCGTCCCTATGAAATACTATGGTTTCTATGACTTCTCCTTCTAAATTGAGTAACGTTGCTATGGAAGAGACAGGATTTCCTTTTGGGAGGCGAGTATCTCCTTTGCGATGCACTATTCCTTCTTTACTGCATTCCTCGCACCCTCACTTGGTCGAATTAAAACTGAAATTGCGTCGCAATGAAATACTGTAGGTTATATGACTTCTCCTTCTAGATCGAGTAACGTTTCTATGGAAACGACAGGATTTTCTTTTGAGATGCGAGTATTTCCTTTCCGATGCACTATTCCTTCTTTACTTCATCCCTCGTTCTCTCACATTGACGAATTAAACAGAAATTGCGTCGCTATGGAATACTGCGGGTTCTATGACTTCTCCTTCTAAATCGAGTAACGTTTCTATGGAAGCGACAGGATTTCTACTTTTGGGAGGCGAGTATCTCTTTTCCGATGCACTATTCCTTCTTTTCTGCATCCCTCGCTCCCTCACTTTGTCGAATTAACACAGAAATCGCGTCGCTATGGAATACTATGGGTTGTATGTCTTCTCCTTCTAAATCGAGTAACGTTTCTATGGAAACGACAGGATTTTCTTTTGAGAGGCGAATATCTCCTTTCCGATGCAGTATTCCTTCTTTACTGCATCTCTCGCTCCCCCACGTGGTCAAATTACAACTGAAATTGCGTTGCAATGAAATACTATGGGTTATATGCCTTCTCCTTCTATATCGAGTAAAGTTTCTATGGAGACGACAGGATTTGCTTTTGGGAGGCGAGGTTCACCTTTCCGATGCACTATTCCTTCTTTACAACATCCCTCGCTCCCTCACATTGACGAATTAACACAGAAATTGCGTCGCTATGAAATAGTTTGGGTTCTATGACTTCTCCTTCTAAATCGAGTGACGTTTTTATGGAGACGACAGGATTTTCTTTTGGGAGGCGAGTATCTCCCTTCCGATGCACTATTCCTTCTTTACTGCATCTCTCGCTCCCTCACATTGACGAATTAACACAGAATTAGAGTCGCTATGAAATACTATGGGTTCTATGACTTCTTCTTCTAGATAGAGTAACGTTTCTATGGAAACTACTACATTTTCTTTTGGGAGGAGAGTATCTCCTTTGCGATGCACTATTCCTACTTTAGTGCATCCCTCGCTCCCTCTCTTTGTCGATTTAAAATTAAAATTGCGTAGCAATGAAATTCTGTTGGTTATATGACTTCTTCTTCAAAATCGATTAACGTTTCTATGGACCGACAGGATATTCTTCTGGGAAGCGAGTATCTCCTTTGCGATGCACTTTTCCTTCTTTACTGCATCCCTCGCTCCCTCACTTCGTCGAATAAAAACTGAAATTGCGTCGTTATGAAATACTATGGGTTTTATGACTTCGCCTTCTAAATCGAGTAACGTTTCTATGGAAACGACAGGATTTTCTTTTATGAAGCGGGTACCTCCTTTCCGATGCATTATTCCTTCTTTTCTGCATCCCTCGCTCCCTAACATTGACGAATTAACACTGAAATTAAGTCGCTATGAAATACTGTGGGTTCTATGACTACTCCTTCTAAATCGAGTAACGTTTCTATGGAAGCGACATGATTTTCACTTTTGGGAGGCGAGTATCTCCTTTGCGATGCACTTTTCCTTCTTTACTGCATCCCTCGCTCCCTCACTTCGTCGAATTAAAACTGAAATTGCGTCGTTATGAAATACTATGGGTTTTATGACTTCGCCTTCTAAATCGAGTAACGTTTCTATGGAAACGACAGGATTTTCTTTTATGAAGCGGGTTCCTCCTTTCCGATCCATTATTCCTTCTTTTCTGCATCCCTCGCTCCCTAACATTGACGAATTAACACTGAAAATGAGTCGCTGTGAAATACTAAGTGCTCCATGGATTTTCCTTCTAAATCGAGTTGCGTTTCATAGAAACGACAGGATTTTCTTATGGGAGGCGAGTATCTCCATTGCGATGCACTATTCCTTCTTTACTGCATCCCGCGTTCCCTCACATTGACGAATTAGCTCGGATATTTCGTCGCTATTAAATACTATGGGTTCTATGACTTCTCCTTCTAAATCGAGTAACGTTGCTAAGGAAACGACAGCATCTTCTTTTGGGAGGCGAGTATCCCCTTTGCGATGCACTATTCTTCCTTACTGCTTCCCTCGCTCCCTCACTTGTTCCAATTAATCCTGAAATTGAGTCGCTATGAAATACAATGGGATCCATGACAACTTCATCTAAATTTTCTTTTGGGGTCAGAGTATCTCCTTTTGCGATGCACTATTCCTTCTTTACTGCATTCCTCGCACCCTCACTTTGTCGAATTAAAACTGAATTTGCGTCACTATGAAATACTGTGGGTTCTATGACTTCTCCTTCTAAATCGAGTAACGTTTCTATGGAAACGACGGGATTTTCTTTTGAGAGGCGAATATCTCCATTCCGATGCAGTATTCCCTCTCTACTGCATCCCTCGCTGCCCCACGTGGTCGAATTAAAACTGAAATTGCGTCGCAATGAAATACTGTTGGTTATATGACTTCTCCTTCTAGATCGAGTAACGTTTCTATGGAAACGACAGGATTTTCTTTTGAGATGCGAGTATTTCCTTTCCGATGCACTATTCCTTCTTTACTCCATCCCTCGTTCCCTCACATTGACGTATTAACACAGAAATTGCGTCGCTATGAAGTACTACTCGTTCTATGACTTCTCCTTCTAAATCGAGTAACGTTTCTCTGGAAACGACAGGATTTTCCTTTGGGAGGCGAGTATATCCTTTACGATGCACTATTCCTTCTTTACTGCATCCCTCGCTCCCTCACCTTGTCGAATTAAAGCTGAAATTTCGTCGCTATGAAATACTGTGGGTTCTATGACTTCTCCTTCTAAACCGAGTAACGTTTCTATGGAAACGACAGGATTTTCTTTTGAGAGGCGAATATCTCCATTCCATTGCAGTATTCCTTCTCTACTGCATCCCTCGCTCCCCCACGTGGTCGAATTAAAACTGAAATTGCGTTGCTATGAAATGCTATGCGTTATATGATTTCTCCTTCTAAAACGAGTAACGTTTCTATGGAGACGACAGGATTTGCTTTTGGGAGGCGAGTATCACCTTTCTGATGCACTATTCCATCTTTACTACATCCCTCGCTCCCTCACAATGACGAATTAACACAGGAATTGCGCCGCTATGAATTAGTTTGGGTTCTATGACTTCTCCTTCTAAATCGAGTGAAGTTTCTATGGAGACGACAGGATTCTCTTTTGGGAGGCGAGTATCTCCTTTCCGATGCAATATTCCTTCTTTACTGCATCCTTCGCTCCTTAACATTGACGATTAACACAGAAATTGCGTCGCGATGAAATTCTATGGGTTCTATGACTTCTCCTTCTACATCGAGTAACGTTCCTATGGACACGAAAAGATTTTCTTTTGGGAGGACGGTATCTCCTTTAGGAAGCACTATTCCTTCTTTTCTGCATCCCTCGCTCCCACACTTTGTCGAATTAAAACTGATATTTCGTCTCTATAAAATACTGTGGGTTCTATGACTTCTCCTTTTAAATCGAGTAACGTTTCTATGGAAGCGACATGATTTTCACTTTTGGGAGGCGAGTATCTCCTTTGCGATGCCTTTTTCCTCCTTTACTGCATCCCTCGCTCCCTCACTTCGTCGAGTTAAAACTGACATTGCGTCGTTATGAAATACTATGGGTTTTATGACTTCGCCATCTAAATCGAGTAACGTTTCTATGGAAACGACAGCATTTTCTTTTATGAAGCAGGTACCTCCTTTCCGACGCATTATTCCTTCTTTTCTGCATCCCTCGCTCCCAAACATTGACGAATTAACACTAAAATTGAGTCGCTGTAAAATACTATGAGCTCTATGACTTCTCCATCTAAATCGAGTTACGTTTCATAGAAACGACTGGATTTTCTTATGGGAGGCGAGTATCTCCTTTGCGATGCTCTATTCCTTCTTTACTGCATCCCGCGCTCCCTCACATTGACGAATTAACTCAGATATTTCGTCGCTATTAAATACTATGGGTTCTATGACTTCTCTTTCTAAATCGAGTAACGTTGCTATGGAAACGACAGCATCTTCTTTTGGGAGGCGAGTATCCCCTTTGCGATGCACTATTTTTCTTTAAAGCTTCCCTCGTTCCCTCATTTGTTCCAATTAATTCCGAAATTGCGACGCTATGAAATACTATAGGTTATATGACTCCTACTTCTAAATCGAGTAAAGTTTCTATGGAAACGACAGGATTTTCGTTTGGAAGGCGAGTATCTCCTTTCCGATGCACTATTCCTTCTTTACTGCATCCCTCGCTCCCTCACATTGACGAATTAACACAGAAATTGAGTCGCTATGAAATACAATGGGATCTATGACATCTTCATCTAAATCGAGTTACGTTTCTATGGAAACGACAGAATTTTCTTTTGGGGTCAGAGTATCTGATTTTGCGATGCACTATTCCTTCTTTACTGCATTCCTCGCACCCTCACTTTGTCGAATTAAAACTGAAATTGCGTCGCAATGAAATACTGTAGGTTATATGACATCTCCTTCTAGATCGAGTAACGTTTCTATGGAAACGACAGGATTTTCCTTTGGGAGGCGAGTATATCCTTTACGATGCACTATTCCTTCTTTACTGCATCCCTCGCTCCCTCACTTTGTCGAATTAAAACTGAAATTGCGTCGCTATGAAATACTGTGAATTCTATGACTTCTCCTTCTAAATCGAGTAACGTTTCTATGGAAACGACAGGATTTTCTTTTGAGAGGCGAATACCTCCATTCCGATGCAGTATTCCTTCCTTACTGCATCCCTCGCTCCCTCACAATGACGAATTAACACAGAAATTGCGTCGCCAAGAAATAGTTTGGGTTCTATGACTTCTCCTTCTAAATCGAGTGACGTTTCTATGGAGACGACAGGATTTTCTATTGGGAGGCGAGTATCTCCTTTACGAAGCACTATTCCTTCTTTTCTGCATCCCTCGCTCCCACACTTTGTCGAATTAAAACTGAAATTTCGTCGCTATGAAATATTGTGGGTTCTACGTCTTCTCCTTCTAAATCGAGTAACGTTTCTATGGAGACGACAGCATTTTCTTTTATGAAGCGGGTACCTCCTTTCCGATGCATTATTCTCTCTTTTCTGCATCCCTCGCTCCCTAACATTGACGAATTAACGCTAAAATTGAGTCGCTGTGAATTACTATGGGCTCTATGACTTATCCTTCTAAATCGTGTTGCGTTTCATAGAAACGACTGGATTTTCTTATGGGAGGCGAATATCTCCTTTGCGATGCTCTATTCCTTCTTTACTGCATCCCGCGCTCCCTCACATTGACGAATTAACTCAGATATTTCGTCGCTATTAAATACTATGGGTTCTATGACTTCTCCTTCTAAATCGAGTAACGATGCTATGGAAACGACAGCATCTTCTTTTGGGAGGCGAGTATCCCCTTTGCGATGCACTATTCTTCTTTACTGCTTCCCTCGCTCCCTCACTTGTTCCAATTAATTCTGAAATTACGTCGCTATGAAATACTATGGGTTGTATGACTTCTACTTCTAAATCGAGTAAAGTTTCTTTGGAAACGACATGATTTTCTTTTGGGAGGCGAGTATCTCCTATCCGATGCACTATTCCTTCTTTACTGCATCCCTCGCTCCCTCACATTGACGAAATAACACAGAAATTGAGTCGCTTTGAAATACAATGGGATCTATGACTTCTCCATCTAAATCGAGTTACGTTGCAATGGAAACGACAGGATTTTCTTTTGGTGTCAGAGTATCTCCTATTGCGATGCACTATTCCTTCTTTACTGCATTCCTCGCACCCTCACTTTGTCGAATTAAAACTTAAATTGCGTCGCAATGAAATACTATAGGTTATATGACTTCTCCTTCTAGATCGAGTAACGTTTCTATGGAAACGACAGGATTTGCTTTTGAGATGCGAGTATTTCCTTTCCGATGCACTATTCCTTCTTTACTTCATCCCTCGTTCCCTCACATTGACGTATTAACACAGAAATTGGGTCGCTATGAAATACTGCTCGTTCTATGACTTCTCCTTCTAAATCGAGTAACGTTTCTCTGGAAACGACAGGATTTTCCTTTGGGAGGCGAGTATATCCTTTACGATGCACTATTCCTTCTTTACTGCATCCCTCGCACCCTCACTTTGTCGAATTAAAACTGAAATTGCGTCGCTATGAAATACTGTGGGTTCTATAACTTCTCCTTTTAAATCGAGTAACTTTTCTATGGAAGCGACATGATTTTCACTTTTGGGAGGCGAGTATCTCCTTTGCGATGCACTATTCCTTCTTTTCTGCATTCCTCGCTCCTTCACATTGACGAATTAACACAGAAATTGCGCCGCTATGAAATACTATGCGTTCTATGACTTCTCCTTCTAAATCGTGTAACGTTTCAATGGAAAAGACAGGATTTTCTTTTGGGAGGCGAGTATCTCCTATGCGATGCACTATTCCATCTTTACTGCTTCCCTCGCTCCCTCACTTTAGCGAATTAAAACTGAAATTGCATCGCTATGAAAAACTGTGTGTTTTATGACTTCTCCTTCTAAATCGAGTAACGTTTCTATGGAAACTACAGGATTTTCTTTTGGGAGGCGAGTATCTCCCTTCCGATGCACTATTCCTTCTTTACTGCATCGCTCGCTCCCTCACATTCACGAATAAACACAGAAATAGCTTCGCTATGGAATACCATGGGTTCTATGACTTTTCCTTCTAAACGGTAACGTTTCTATGGAAACGAGAGGATTTTCTTTTTAGAGGCGAGTATCTCCTTTCCGATGCACTATTCCTTCTTTTCTGCATCCCTCGCTCCCTCACATTGACGAATTAACACAGAATTTCGTCGCTCTGAAATACTATGCGTTCTATGACTTCTCCATCTAAATCGAGTAAAGTTTCAATGGAAACGAAAGGATTTTCTTTTGGGAGGCGAGTATCTCCATTGCAATGCACTACTCCTTCCTTACTGCATTCCTCGCTCCCTCACTTTGTCGAATTAAAACTGAAATTGCATCGCTTCAAATCCTATGTGTTTTATGACTTCTCCTTCTAAATCGAGTTACGTTTCTATGGAAACGACAGGATATCATTTTTGGAGGCGAGTATCTCCTTTCCGATGCACTATTCCTACTTTACTGCATCTCTCGCTGCATCACATTGACGAATTAACACAGAAATTGCGTCGGTCTGAAATACTATGCGTTCTATGACTTCTCCTTCTAAATCGAGTAAAGTTTCTATGGAACCGAAAGGATTTTCTTTTGGGAGGCGAGTATCTCCTTTCCGATGCACTATTCCTTCTTTACTGCATCCTTCGCTCCTTAACATTGACGATTAACACAGAAATTGCGTCGCGATGACATTCTATGGGTTCTATGAGTTCTCCTTCTACATCGAGTAACGTTCCTATGGACACGAAAAGATTTTCTTTTGGGAGGACGGTATCTCCTTTGCGATGCACTATTCCTTCTTTTCTGCATCCCTCGCTCCCACACTTTGTCGAATTAAAACTGATATTTCGTCTCTATAAAATACTGTGGGTTCTATGACTTCTCCTTTTAAATCGAGTAACGTTTCTATGGAAGCGACATGATTTTCACTTTTGGGAGGCGAGTATCTCCTTTGCGATACATTTTTCCTCCTTTACTGCATCCCTCGCTCCCTCACTTCGTCGAGTTAAAACTGACATTGCGTCGTTATGAAATACTACGGGTCTTATGACTTCGCCATCTAAATCGAGTAACGTCTCTATGGAAACGACAACATTTTCTTTTATGAAGCAGGTACCTCCTTTCCGACGCATTATTCCTTCTTTTCTGCATCCCTCGCTCCCTAACATTGACGAATTAACACTAAAATTGAGTCGCTGTAAAATACTATGAGGTCTATGACTTCTCCATGTAAATCGAGTTGCGTTTCATAGAAACGACTGGATTTTCTTATGGGAGGCGAGTATCTCCTTTGCGATGCTCTATTCCTTCTTTACTGCATCCCGCGCTCCCCCACATTGACGAATTAAGTCAGATATTTCGTCGCTATTAAATACTATGGGTTCTATGACTTCTCTTTCTAAATCGAGTAACGTTGCTATGGAAACGACAGCATCTTCTTTTGGGAGGCGAGTATCCCCTTTGCGATGCACTATTTTTCTTTACTGCTTCCCTCGCTCCCTCCTTTGTTCCAATTAATTCCGAAATTGCGACGCTATGAAGTACTATAGGTTATATGACTCCTACTTCTAAATCGAGTAATGTTTCTATGGAAACGACAGGATTTTCGTTTGGGAGGCGAGTATCTCCTTTCCGATGCACTATTCCTTCTTTACTGCATCCCTCGCTGCCTCACATTGATGAATTAACACAGAAATTGAGTCGCTATGAAATACAATGGGATCTATGACATCTTCATCTAAATCGAGTTACGTTTCTATGGAAACGACAGAATTTTCTTTTGGGGTCAGAGTATCTGCTTTTGCGATGCACTATTCCTTCTTTACTGCATTCCTCGCACCCTCACTTTGTCGAATTAAAACTGAAATTGCGTCGCAATGAAATACTGTAGGTTATATGACATCTCCTTCTAGATCGAGTAACGTTTCTATGGAAACGACAGGATTTTCTTTTGAGATGCGAGTATTTCCTTTCCGATGCACTATTCCTTCTTTACTTCATCCCTCATTCCCACACATTGACGTATTAACACAGAAATTGCGTCGCTATGAAATACTACTCGTTCTATGACTTCTCCTTCTAAATCGAGTAACGTTTCTCTGGAAACGACAGGATTTTCCTTTGGGAGGCGAGTATATCCTTTACGATGCACTATTCCTTCTTTACTGCATCCCTCGCTCCCTCACTTTGTCGAATTAAAACTGAAATTGCGTCGCTATGAAATACTGTGAATTCTATGACTTCTCCTTCTAAATCGAGTAACGTTTCTATGGAAACGACAGGAATTTTCTTTTGAGAGGCGAATACCTCCATTCCGATGCAGTATTCCTTCCTTACTGCATCCCTCGCTCCTCACGTGGTCGAATGAAAACTGAAATTGCGTTGTTATGAAATACTATGGGTTATATGACTTCTCCTTCAAAAACGAGTAACGTTTCTATGGAGACGACAGGATTTCCTTTTGGGAGGCGAGTATCACCTTTCTGATGCACTATTCGTTCATTACTACATCCCTCGCTCCCTCACAATGACGAATTAACACAGAAATTGCGTCGCCAAGAAATAGTTTGGGTTCTATGACTTCTCCTTCTAAATCGAGAGACGTTACTATGGAGACGACAGGATTTTCTATTGGGAGGCGAGTATCTCCTTTACGAAGCACTATTCCTTCTTTTCTGCATCCCTCGCTCCCTCACTTTGTCGAATTAAAACTGAAATTTCGTCGCTATGAAATATTGTGGGTTCTACGTCTTCTCCTTCTAAATCGAGTAACGTTTCTATGGAGACGACAGCATTTTCTTTTATGAAGCGGGTACCTCCTTTCCGATGCATTATTCTCTCTTTTCTGCATCCCTCGCTCCCTAACATTGACGAATTAACGCTAAAATTGAGTCGCTGTGAATTACTATGGGCTCTATGACTTCTCCTTCTAAATCGTGTTGCGTTTCATAGAAACGACTGGATTTTCTTATGGGAGGCGAGTATCTCCTTTGCGATGCTCTATTCCTTCTTTACTGCATCCCGCGCTCCCTCACATTGACGAATTAACTCAGATATTTCGTCGCTATTAAATACTATGGGTTCTATGACTTCTCCTTCTAAATCGAGTAACGATGCTATGGAAACGACAGCATCTTCTTTTGGGAGGCGAGTATCCCCTTTGCGATGCACTATTCTTCTTTACTGCTTCCCTCGCTCCCTCACTTGTTCCAATTAATTCTGAAATTACGTCGCTATAAAATACTATGGGTTGTATGACTTCTACTTCTAAATCGAGTAAAGTTTCTATGGAAACGACATGATTTTCTTTTGGGAGGCGAGTATCTCCTATCCGATGCACTATTCCTTCTTTACTGCATCCCTCGCTCCCTCACATTGACGAAATAACACAGAAATTGAGTCGCTTTGAAATACAATGGGATCTATGACTTCTCCATCTAAATCGAGTTACGTTGCAATGGAAACGACAGGATTTTCTTTTGGTGTCAGAGTATCTCCTATTGCGATGCACTATTCCTTCTTTACTGCATTCCTCGCACCCTCACTTTGTCGAATTAAAACTGAAATTGCGTCGCAATGAAATACTATAGGTTATATGACTTCTCCTTCTAGATCGAGTAACGTTTCTATGGAAACGACAGGATTTGCTTTTGAGATGCGAGTATTTCCTTTCCGATGCACTATTCCTTCTTTACTTCATCCCTCGTTCCCTCACATTGACGTATTAACACAGAAATTGGGTCGCTATGAAATACTGCTCGTTCTATGACTTCTCCTTCTAAATCGAGTAACGTTTCTCTGGAATTGACAGGATTTTCCTTTGGCAGGCGAGTATATCCTTTACGATGCACTATTCCTTCTTTACTGCATCCCTCGCACCCTCACTTTGTCGAATTAAAACTGAAATTGCGTCACTATGAAATACTGTGGGTTCTATAACTTCTCCTTTTAAATCGAGTAACTTTTCTATGGAAGCGACATGATTTTCACTTTTGGGAGGCGAGTATCTCCTTTGCGATGCACTATTCCTTCTTTTCTGCATTCCTCGCTCCTTCACATTGACGAATTAACACAGAAATTGCGCCGCTATGAAATACTATGCGTTCTATGACTTCTCCTTCTAAATCGTGTAACGTTTCAATGGAAAAGACAGGATTTTCTTTTGGGAGGCGAGTATCTCCTATGCGATGCACTATTCCATCTTTACTGCTTCCCTCGCTCCCTCACTTTAGCGAATTAAAACTGAAATTGCATCGCTATGAAAAACTGTGTGTTTTATGACTTCTCCTTCTAAATCGAGTAACGTTTCTATGGAAACTACAGGATTTTCTTTTGGGAGGCGAGTATCTCCCTTCCGATGCACTATTCTTTCTTTACTGCATCCCTCGCTCCCTCACATTCACGAATAAACACAGAAATAGCTTCGCTATGGAATACCATGGGTTCTATGTCTTTTCCTTCTAAACGGTAACGTTTCTATGGAAACGAGAGGATTTTCTTTTTAGAGGCGAGTATCTCCTTTCCGATGCACTATTCCTTCTTTTCTGCATCCCTCGCTCCCTCACATTGACGAATTAACACAGAATTTCGTCGCTCTGAAATACTATGCGTTCTATGACTTCTCCATCTAAATCGAGTAAAGTTTCAATGGAAACGAAAGGATTTTCTTTTGGGAGGCGAGTATCTCCATTGCAATGCACTACTCCTTCCTTACTGCATTCCTCGCTCCCTCACTTTGTCGAATTAAAACTGAAATTGCATCGCTTCAAATCCTATGTGTTTTATGACTTCTCCTTCTAAATCGAGTTACGTTTCTATGGAAACGACAGGATATCATTTTTGGAGGCGAGTATCTCCTTTCCGATGCACTGTTCCTACTTTACTGCATCTCTCGCTGCATCACATTGACGAATTAACACAGAAATTGCGTCGGTCTGTAATACTATGCGTTCTATGACTTCTCCTTCTAAATCGAGTAAAGTTTCTATGGAACCGAAAGGATTTTCTTTTGGGAGGCGAGTATCTCCTTTCCGATGCACTATTCCTTCATTACTGCATCCCTCGCACCCTCACATTGACGAATTAACACAGAAAGTGCGTCGCTAGGAAATATATGGGTTCTATGACTTCTCCTTCTAAATCGAGTAACATTTCCATGGAAACGAAAGGATTATCTTATGAGAGGCGAGTATGTCCTTTCCAAAGCACTAATCCTTCTTTTCTGCATACCCCGCTCCCTCAGATTCACGAATTAACACAGATATTGCGCCGCTATGAAATACTATGTGTTCAATGCCTTCTCCTCCTAAATTGGGTAACGTTTCTATGGAAACGACAGGATTATCTTTTGGGAGGCGAGTACCTCCATTGCGATGCACTATTCCTTCTCTACTGCAGCCCTCACTCCCTCACTTTGTCGAATGAAAACTGAAATTGCATCGCTATGAAATACTAGGTTTTTATGACTTCCCCTTCTAAATCGCGTAACGTTTCTATGTAAACTACAGGATTTTCATTTGGGAGGCGAGTATCTCCCTTCCGATGCACTATCCCTTCTTTACTGTATCCCTCGCTCCCTCACATTGACGAATTAACACAGAATTTGCGTCGCTAAGAAATACTTAGGTTCAATTACTTCTCCTCCTAAATCGAGTAACGATGCTATGGTTACGACAGGTTTTGCTTTGGGGAGGCGAGTATCTCCCTTCCGATGCACTATTCCTTCTTTACTGCATCCCTCGGTCCCTCACATTCGCGAATTAACACAGGAATTGCGTTGCTATGGAATACTATGGGTTCTATGACTTCTCCTTCTAAATCGAGAAACGTTTCTGTGGAAACGAAAGGATTTTCTTATGGGACGCGGGTATCTCCTTTGCGATGCACTATTCCTTCTTTACAGCATCCCTCGCTTCCTCACTTTGTCGAATTAAAACTGAAATGGCATCGCTATGAAATACTCTGTGTTATATGGCTTCACCTTCTAAATCGAGTAACGTTTCTATGGAAACGACAGGATTTTCTTTTATGTGGCGAGTATCTAATTTCCGACGCACTATTCCTTCTTTTCTGCATCCCTCGCTCCCTCACACTGACGAATTAACACAGTAATTGCCTCGCTATGAAATACTATGTGTTCTATAACTTCCCCCTCTAAATCGAGTAACGATGCTATGGAAAAGACAGGTTTTTCTTTTGGGAGGCGAGTATCTCCCTTCCGATTCGCCATTCCTTCTTTACTGCATCATTTGCTCCCTCACATTGACGAATTAGCACAGGAATTGCGTTGCTATGGAATACTATGTGTTTTATGACTTCTCCTTCTAAATCGAGAAACGTTTCTGTGGAAACGAAAGGATTTTCTTATGGGACGCGGGTATCTCCTTTGCGATGCACTATTCCTTCTTTACAGCATCCCTCGCTCCCTCACTCGGTCGAATTAAAACTGAAATTGCGTCGCTATGAAATACTAAGGGTTATATGACTTCACCTTCTAAATCGAGTAAAGTTTCAATGGAAACGAAAGGATTTTCTTTTGGGAGGCGAGTATCTCCATTGCAATGCACTACTCCTTCCTTACTGCATTCCTCGCTCCCTCACTTTGTCGAATTAAAACTGAAATTGCATCGCTTCAAATCCTATGTGTTTTATGACTTCTCCTTCTAAATCGAGTTACGTTTCTATGGAAACGACAGGATATCATTTTTGGAGGCGAGTATCTCCTTTCCGATGCACTGTTCCTACTTTACTGCATCTCTCGCTGCATCACATTGACGAATTAACACAGAAATTGCGTCGGTCTGTAATACTATGCGTTCTATGACTTCTCCTTCTAAATCGAGTAAAGTTTCTATGGAACCGAAAGGATTTTCTTTTGGGAGGCGAGTATCTCCTTTCCGATGCACTATTCCTTCATTACTGCATCCCTCGCTCCCTCACATTGACGAATTAACACAGAAAGTGCGTCGCTAGGAAATATATGGGTTCTATGACTTCTCCTTCTAAATCGAGTAACATTTCCATGGAAACGAAAGGATTATCTTATGAGAGGCGAGTATGTCCTTTCCAAAGCACTAATCCTTCTTTTCTGCATACCCCGCTCCCTCAGATTCACGAATTAACACAGATATTGCGCCGCTATGAAATACTATGTGTTCAATGCCTTCTCCTCCTAAATTGGGTAACGTTTCTATGGAAACGACAGGATTATCTTTTGGGAGGCGAGTACCTCCATTGCGATGCACTATTCCTTCTCTACTGCAGCCCTCACTCCCTCACTTTGTCGAATGAAAACTGAAATTGCATCGCTATGAAATACTAGGTTTTTATGACTTCCCCTTCTAAATCGCGTAACGTTTCTATGTAAACTACAGGATTTTCATTTGGGAGGCGAGTATCTCCCTTCCGATGCACTATCCCTTCTTTACTGTATCCCTCGCTCCCTCACATTGACGAATTAACACAGAATTTGCGTCGCTAAGAAATACTTAGGTTCAATTACTTCTCCTCCTAAATCGAGTAACGATGCTATGGTTACGACAGGTTTTGCTTTGGGGAGGCGAGTATCTCCCTTCCGATGCACTATTCCTTCTTTACTGCATCCCTCGGTCCCTCACATTCGCGAATTAACACAGGAATTGCGTTGCTATGGAATACTATGGGTTCTATGACTTCTCCTTCTAAATCGAGTTACGATTCTATGGAAACGAGAGGATTTTCTTTTGGGATTCGAGTATCTCCTTTCCAATGCACTATTCCTTCTTTACTTCATCCCTCGTTCCCTCACACTGACGAATTAACTCAGAAATTGCGTCGCTATGAGTTCTTATTCGTTCTATTACTTCCTTATCTTATTCGAGTAACGTTTCTCTGGAAACGACAGGATTTTCCTTTGGGAGGCGGGTATGTCCTTTACGATGCACTATTCCTTCTTTACTGCATCCCTCGCTTCCTCACTTTGTCGAATTAAAACTGAAATGGCATCGCTATGAAATACTGTGTGTTATATGGCTTCACCTTCTAAATCGAGTAATAATCGAATTAGCACAGGAATTGCGTTGCTATGGAATACTATGTGTTTTATGACTTCTCCTTCTAAATCGAGAAACGTTTCTGTGGAAACGAAAGGATTTTCTTATGGGACGCGGGTATCTCCTTTGCGATGCACTATTCCTTCTTTACAGCATCCCTCGCTCCCTCACTCGGTCGAATTAAAACTGAAATTGCGTCGCTATGAAATACTAAGGGTTATATGACTTCACCTTCTAAATCGAGTAGCGTTTCTATGGATACGACAGGATTTGCTTTTGGAAGGCGATTATCACCTTTCCGATGCACTATTCCTTCTTTACTGCATCCTTCGCTTTCTCACAATGACGAATTAACACAGAAATAGCGTCGCTATGAAATAGTATGGGTTCTATGACTTCTCCTTCTAAATCGAGTAACGTTTCAATGGAAACGACCGGATTTTCTTTTGGAAGGCGAGTATCTCCTTTGCGATGCACTACTCCTTCTTCACTGCATCCCTCACTCCCTCACTTTGTCGCATTAAAACTGAAATTGCGTCGCTATGAAATACTATGGGTTTTTATGACTTCTCCTTCTAAAACGAGTAACGTTTCTATGCAAACGACAGGATTTTCTTTTATGGGGTATCTCCTTTCCGGTGCACTATTCCTTCTTTACTGAATCCCTCGCTCCCTCACATTGACGAATTAACGTTGAAATTCAGTCGCTAAGGTATTCTGTGGGTTGTATGACTGCTCCTTGTAAATCGAGTAACGTTTCTGTGGAAACGACAGGATTTTTACTTTTGGGAGGCGAGTATCTCCTTCCCGATGCACTATTACTTCTTTTCTGCATACCTCGCTCCCTCACATTCACGAATTAACACAGATATTGCGCCGCTATGAAATACTAGGCGTTCAATGCCTTCTCCTCCTAAATTGGGTAACGTTTCTATGGAAACGACAGGATTTTCTTTTGGGAGGCGAGTACCTCCTTTGCAATGGACTATTCCTTCTCTACTGCAGCCCTCGCTCCCTCACTTTGTCGAATGAAAACTGAAATTGCATCGTTATAAAATACTATGGGTTTTATGACTTCCCCTTCTAAATCGAGTAAGGTTTCTATGGAAACTACGGGATTTTCTTTTGGGAGGCGAGTATCTCCCTTCCGATGCACTATTCCTTCTTTACTGCATCCCTCGCTCCCCCACATTCACGAATTAACACAGGAATTGCGTCCTATGGAATACTACGGGATTTATGACTTCTCCTTCTAAGTCGAATAACGTTTCTATGGATACGCAGGATTTTCTTTTGGAGGCGAGTACCTCCTTTCTGATACACTATTCCTTCTTTTTTGCATCCCTCGTTC
Organism: Schistocerca serialis cubense; assembly: GCF_023864345.2. Lineage (NCBI taxonomy): Eukaryota > Metazoa > Arthropoda > Insecta > Orthoptera > Acrididae > Schistocerca > Schistocerca serialis. The sequence continues at coordinate 8,194,664 of NW_026048462.1, forward strand.
CCTCACATTGACGAATTAACACAGAAATTACGTTGCTATGAAAGACTATGGTTTCTATAACTTCTCCTTCTAAATCGAGTAACGTTTCTATGGAACCGAATGGATTTTCTTTTGGGAGGCGAATATCTCCTTTCCTGTGCACTATTCCTTCTTTACTGCATCTCACGCTCCCTGACATTGACGAATTGACACAGAAATTGGGTCGCTATGGAATACTTTGGGTACTATGACATCTCTTTCCCAATCGAGTAACTTTGCTATGGAAACGACAGGATTTTCTTTTGGGAGGCGAGTATCTCCTTTCCGATGCACTATGCCTTCTTTACTGCATCCCTCGCTCCCTAACATTAACGAATTAACACAGATATTGCGTCGCTATTAAATACTATGTGTTCTATGACTTCTCCTTCTAATTCGTGTAACGTTTCTATGGAAACGACTGGATTTTCTCTTGGGATGCGAGTATCTCCTTTGCCATGCATTATTCCTTCTTTACTGCATCCCTCGCTCACACATTGACGAATTAACACTGATACTGCGTCGCTATGAAAAACTATGGTTATATGACTTCTCCTTCTAAATCGGGTAATGTTTCTATGTAACCGAATGGATTTTCTTTTGGGAGGCGAATATCTCCTTTCCTGTGCACTATTCCTTTTTTACTGCATCTCTCGCTCCCTCACATTGACGAATTGACACAGAAATTGGGTCGCTATGGAATACTTTGGGTACTATGACATCTCTTTCCAAATCGAGTAACTTTGCTATGGAAACGACAGGATTTTCTTTTGGGAGGCGAGTATCTCCTTTCCGATGCACTATGCCTTCTTTACTGCATCCCTCGCTCCCTCAAATTGACGAATTCACACAGAAATTGTGTCGCTATGAAATACTATGGGTTCTATGACTTCTCCTTCTAAATCGAGTTACGTTTCTATGGAAACGATAGGATTTTCTTTTGGGAGGCGAATTTTTCCTTTCCGATGCACTATTAATTCTTTACTGCATCCCTCGCTCCCTCACATTGACGAATTAACACAGAAACTGCGTCGCTATGAAAAACTATGCGTTCTATGACTTCACCTTCTAAATTAAGTAACGTTTCTATGGAAACGACAGGATTTTCTTTTGAGGGGCGAGTTTCTCCTTTCCGATGCACTCTTACTTCTTTACTGCATCCCTCGTTCCCTCACATTGACGAATTAACACAGAAATTACGTCGCTATGAAATACTATGGGTTCTATGACTTCTCATTCTAAATCGAGTAACGTTTCTATGGAAACGACACGATTTTCTTTTGGGAGGCGAATATCTCCTTTGCGATGCACTATTCCTCCTTTACTGCATCCCTCGCTCTCTCACTTTGTCGAATTAAATCTGAAACTGCGTCGCTATGATATACTATGGGTTCTATGACTTCTCCTTCTAAATCGAGTAACGTTTCTATGGAACCGACTGGATTTTCTTTTGGGAGGCGAGTATCTCCTTTCCGGTGCACTATTCCTTCTTTACTGCATCCCTCGCTCCCTCACATTGACAAATTAACACAGAAATTGCGTCGCTATGAAATACTATTCGTTCTATGACTTCCCCTACTCAATTGAATAACGTTTCGCTGGAAACGTCAAGATTATCTTTTGTGAGGCGCGTATCTCCTTTCCGAAGCACTATTCTTTCTTTACTGCATCCATCGCACCCTCACACTGACGAATTAACACTGAGATTACGTCGCTATGAAATACTATGGGTTCTATGACTTCTCCATCTTAATCGAATAACGTTTCTATGGAACCGACTGGATTTTCTTTTGGGAGGCGAGTATATGCTTTCCGGTGCACTATTCCTTCTTTACTGCATCCCTCGCTCTCTCACATTGTCGAATTAACACAGAAATTGCGTCGCTTTGGATTACTATAGGTTCTATGTCTTCTCCTTCTAAATCGAGTAACGCTTCTATGGAAATAACAGGAATTTCTTTTGAGAGGCGAGTATGTCCTTTCCAAAGCACTATTCCTTCTTTACTTCATCCCTCGCTCCGTCACATTGACGAAATAACACAGATACTGCGTCGCTATGAGAAACTATGCGTTCTATGACTTCACCTTCTAAATTAAATAACGTTTCTATGGAAGCGACAGGATTTTCTTTTGAGAGGCGGGTTTCTCCTTTCCGATGCACTCTTACTTCGTTACTGCATCCCTCGTTCCCTCACATTGACGAATTAACACAGAAATTACGTCGCTATGAACAACTATGGGTTCTATGTCTTCTCATTCAAAATCGAGTAACGTTTCAATGGAAACGACAGTATTTTCTTTTGGGAGGCGAGTATCTCCTTTCCGATGCACTATTCCTTCTTTACTGCATCCCTCGCTCCCTCACTTTGTCGAAAAAGATCTAAAATTGCGGCGCTATGATATACTATGGGTTCTATCACTTCTCCCGCGAAATCGAGTAACGTTTCTATGGAACCGACAGGATTTTCTTTTGGGAGGCAAGTATATCCTCTCCGATCCTCTATTCCTTTTTTTCTGCATCCCTGGCTCCCTCACATTGACAAATTAAAACAGATATTGCGTCGCTATGAACAACTATGGGTTCTATGTCTTCTCATTCAAAATCGAGTAACGTTTCTATGGAAACGACAGTATTTTCTTTTGGGAGGCGAGTATCTCCTTTCCGATGCACTATTCCTTCTCTACTGCATCCCTCGCTCCCTCACATTGACGAATTAACACAGATATTGCGTCGCTATTAAATACTATGTGTTCTATGAGTTCTCCTTCTAATTCGTGTAACGTTTCTATGGAAACGACAGGACTTTCTCTTATGATGCGAGTATCTCCTTTGCCATGCACTATTCCTTCTTTACTGCATCCCTCGCTCACACATTGACGAATTAACACTGATACTGCGTCGCTATGAAAAGCTATGGTTATATGACTTCTCCTCCTAAATCGAGTAACGTTTCTATGTAACGGAATGGATTTTCTTTTGGGAGGGGAATATCTCCTTTCCTGTGCACTATTCCTTCTTTACTGCATCTCTCGCTCCCTCACATTGACGAATTGACACAGAAATTGGGTCGTTATGGAATACTTTGGGTACTATGACATCTCTTTCCAAATCGAGTAACTTTGCTATGGAAACGACAGTATTTTCTTTTGGGAGGCGTGTATTTCCTTTGCGATGTACTATTCCCTCTTTACTGCATCCATCGTTCCCTCTTTTTGTCGAATTAAAACTGAAATAGCGTCGCTATGATATACTGTGGGTTATATGACTTCTCCTTCTAAATTGAATAACGTTTCGATGGAAACGTCAAGATTTTCTTTTGTGAGGCGAGTATCTCCTTTCCGAAGCACTATTCTTTCTTTACTGCATCCCTCGCACCCTCACACTGACGAATTAACACTGAGATTCCGTCGCTATTAAATACTATGGGTTATATGACTTCTCCTTCTAAATCGAGTAACGTTTCTATGGAAACGACAGAATTTTCGTTTGGGAAGGGAGTATCACCTTTCCGATGTATTATTCCTTCATTACTGCGTCCCTAGCTCCCTCACATTGACGATTTAACACATAAATTGTGTCGCTATGAAATACTATGGGTTCTATGACTTCTCCATCTTAGTCGAATAACGTTTCTATGGAACCGACTGGATTTTCTTTAGGGAGCCGAGTATTTCCTTTCCGATGCACCATTCCTTCTTTACTGCATCCCTGGCTCCCTCACATTGACGAATTAACACAGAAATTGCGTCGCATCGAAATACTTTGGGTTCTATGACTTCTCCTTCTAAATCGAGTAACGTTTCTATGGAAACGAAAGGACTTTCTTTACGGATACGAGTATCTCCGATCCGATGCACTATTCCTACTCTACTTCATCCCTCGCTCCCTCACATTGACGAATTAACACAGAAATTGCTTCGGTATGAAATACTATTCGTTATATGACTTGTCCTTCGAAATCGAATAACGTTTCTATGGAAACGCCAAGATGTTCTTTTGAGATGCGAGTATCTCCTTTCCGATGCACTACTCCTACTTTATTTCATCTCTCGCTCCCTCACATGACGAATAAACAAAGAGATTGCGTCGCTATGAAATACTATTCGTTCTATGACTTCTCCTTTTAAATGGAGTAACGTTTCGATTTAAACGTCAAGATTTTCTCTTGTGAGGCGATTATTACCTGTCCCATGCACTATTCCTTCTTTACTGCATCCCTGGCTCCCTCACATTGACGAATTAACACAGAAATTGCGTCGCTTCGAAATCCTGTGGGTTCTATGAATTCTCCTTCTAAATCGAGTAACGTTCCTATGGAAACGACAGGATTTTCTTTTGGGATACGAGTATCTTCTTTGCGATGCACTATTCTTTCTTTACTGCATCCCTCGTTCCCTCACATTGACGAATTAACACAGAAATTGCGTCGCTATGATATACTATGGGTTCTATGACTTCTCCTTCTAAATCGAGTAACGTTTCTATGGAAACGAAATGACTTTCTTTACGGATACGAGCATCTCCGTTCAGATAGACTATTCCTACTCTACTTCATCCCTCGCTCCCTCACATTGACGAATTAACACAGAAATTGCTTCGGTATGAAATACTATTCGTTATATGACTTCTCTTTCTAAATTGAGTAACGTTTGTATGGAAACGCCAAGATTTTCTTTTGTGAGGCGAGTATCTCCTTTCCGAGCACTATTCTTTCTTTACTGCATCCCTCGCACCCTGACATTGACGATTTAACACAGAAATAGCGTCGCTATGAAATACTATGGGTTCTATGACTTCTCCTACTAAATCGAGTAACGTTTCTACGGAAACGACATTATTTTCTTTTGGGAGGCAAGTATCTCCTCTCCGATACACTATTCCTTCTATTCTGCATCCCTGGCTCCCTTACACAGAGGAAAATAACACAGAAATTGCGTCGCTATGAAATACTATGGGTTCTATGACATCTCCTTCTAAATCGAGTAACGTTTCTATGGAAAAGACAGGATTTTCGTTTGGGAGACGAGTATCTCCTTTCCGATGCACTATTCCTTCTTTACTGCATCCCTCGCTCTCTCACATTTATGAATTTACACAGAACTTGCGTCGCTATGAAGTACTGTGGGTTCTATGACTTCTCTTTGAAAATCGAGTAACGTTTCTATGGAAACGACAGAATACTCATTTGGGAGACGAGGATCTCCTTTGCGATGCATTATTCCTTCTTTACTGCATCCTTCAATCCCTCACATTGTCGAATTAACACAAAAATTGCGTCGCTATGGAATACTATGGGTTCTATGACTTCACCTTCTAAATCGAGTAACGTTTCTATGGAAACGACAGGATTTTCTTTTGGGAGGCAAGTATCTCCTTTCCGATACACTATTCGTTCTTTTCTGTATCCCTGGCTCCCTCAGATTGACGAAAATGACACAGAAATTGCGTCGCTATGAAATATTATGGGTTCTATGACATCTCCTTCTAAATTGAGTAATGTTTATATGGAAACGATAGGATTTTCTTTTGGGATACGTGTATATCCGTTCCGATGCACTATTCCTTTTTTACTGTATAACTCGCTCCCTCACATTGACGAATTAACACTGAAATTGAGTCGCTATGATTACAATGTGTTCTATGACTTCTCCTTCTAAATCGAGTAACGTTTCTATGGAACCGACAGGATTTCCTTTTGAGAGGCGAGCATCTCCTTTCCGCAGCACTATTCCTTCTTTACTCCATCCCTCGCTCTCTCACATTGACGAAGTAACACAGAAATTGCATCGCTATGAAATACTATGGATTCTATGACTTCTCGTTCTAAATCGAGTAACGTTTCTATGGAAACGACAGGATTTTCTTTTGGGATACGAGTATCTCTTTTCCGATGCACTATTCCTTCTTTACTGCATCCCTCGCTCCCTCACATAGACAAATTAACACAGAAATTGCGTCGCTATGAAGTACTATTCGTTGTATGACTTCTCCTCTTCTAAATGGAATAACGTTTCGATGGAAACGTCAAGATTTCCTTTTGTGAGACGAGTATCTCCTTTCTGATGCACTATTCCTTCATAACTGCGTCCCTAACTCACTCACATTGACGATTTAACACAGAAATTGCGTCGCTATGAAATACTATGGGTTCTATGACATCTCCTACTAAATCGAGTAACGTTTCTATGGAAACGACAGGATTTTCTTTTGGGAGGCGAATATCGCCTTTGTGATGCACTGTTCCTTCTTTACTGCATCCCTCGCTCCCGCAATTTGTCGAATTAAATCTGAAATTGCGTCGCTATGATATACTATGGGTTCTATGACTTCTCCTTCTAAATCGAGTAACGTTTCTATGGAAACGAGAGGATTTTCCTTCGGGAGGCGAGTATCTCCTTTTCGGTGCACTATTCCTTCCTTACTGCATCCCTCGCGCCCTCACATTGACGAATTAACACAGAAATTGCGTCGCTATGAAATACTATGTGTTTTATAACTTCTCCTTCTAAATCGAATAACGTTTCTATGGAACCGACTGGATTTTCTTTTGGCAGGCAAGTATCTCCTTTCCGGTGCACTATTCCTTCTTTACTACATCCCTCGCTCCCTCACATTGACGAATTAACACAGAAATTGCGTCGCTTCGAAATACTATGGGTTCAATGAATTCTCCATCAAAATCGAGTAACGTTTCCACGGAACCGAATGGATTTTCTTTTGGGGGGCGAGTATCTCCTTTCCGATGCACTATTCCTTCTTTACAGCATCCCTCGCTCCCTCACATTAATCAATTTACAGAAAACTTGCGCCGCTATGAAGTACTGTGGGTTCTGTGACTTCCCTTTCAAAATCGAGTAACGTTTCTATGGAAACGACAGGATATTCATTTGGGAGACGAGGATCTCCTTTGCGATGCACTATTTTTTCTTTGCTGCATCCCTCGCTCCGTCACATTGACGAATTAACACAGAAATTGCGTCGCTATTAAATACCATGGGTTACATGACTCCTCCTTCAAAATCGAGTTACGTTTCTATGGAAACGACAGGATTTTCCTTTGGGAGACGAGTATCTCCTTTGCGATGCACAATTTTTTCTTTACTGCATCCCGCTCTCCCTCACATTGACGAATTATCACAGAAATTGCGTCGCTGCGTAATACTATGGGTTCTATGACTTCTCCTTCTAAATCGAGTAACGTTTCCATGGAAACGACAGGACTTTCTTTTGAGTGGCGAGTATCTCTTTTCCGATGCACTATTCCTTCTTTACTGCATCCCTCGCTCCCTCACTTTGTCGATTTAAAACTGAAATTCCGTTGCTAAGAAATACTGTGGGTTATATGTCTTCTCCTTCTAAATCGAGTTACGTTTCTATGGAAACTACAGGTTTTTCTTTATGGAGGCGAGTATCTCCATTCCGATGCTCTATTCCTTCTTTACTGCATACCTCGCTCCCTTACATTGACAAATTAAGACAGAAATTGAGTCGCTATGTAATGCTAAGGGTTCTATGACTTCTCATTCCGACTCGAGTAACGATTCTATTGAAACCACAGGATTGTCTTATGGGAGGCGAGTATCTCCTTTCCGATGCACTATTCGATCTTTACTGCATCCCTCGTACCGTCACATTGACGTATTAACACAGAAAATGCTTCGCTATGAAATACTATGGGTTCTATGACTTCTCCTTCTAAATCGAGTCACGTTTCTATGGAAACGACAGGATTTTCCTTTGGGAGGCGAGTATCTCCTTTCCGATGCACCATTCCTTCTGTACTGCATCCCTCACTGCCTCACATTCACGAATTAACACAGAAATTGCTTCGCTATGAAATACTATGGGGTCTATAACTTCTCCTTCTCTATCGAGTATCACAGAAACGACAGGATTTACTTTTGGAAGGGGAGTATTTCCTTTTCTGTGAACTGTTACTGCTCTACTGCATCCATCGCTCCCTCACATTGACGAATTGACACGGAAAGCGAGTCGCTATGATATACTATGGGTTCTATGACTTCTCCTTCTAAATCGAGTAACGTTTCTATGGAACCGACATGATTTTATTTTTTGATACGAGTATCTTCATTCCGATGCACTATTCCTTCTTTACTGCATCCCTCGCTCCCTCACATTGACGAATTAACACAGAAAGTGCGTCGCTATGAATTACTATGGGTTCTATGACTTCTCCTTCTAAATCGAGTAACGTTTCTATGGAACCGACTGAATTTTCTTTTGGGAGGCGAGTATCTCTTTTCCGGTGCACTATTCCTTCTTTACTGCATCCCACGCTCCCTCACATTGTCGAATTAACACAGAAATTGCGGCGCTATGAAATACTATGTGTTCTATGAATTCTCCTTCTAATTCGGGTAACGTTTCTATGGAAACGACAAGATATTCATTTGGGAGACGAGGATCTCCTTTGCGATGCACTATTTTTTCTTTGCTGCATCCCTCGCTCCCTCACATTGACGAATTAACACAGAAATTGCGTCGCTATTAAATACTATGGGTTACATGACTTCCCCTTCAAAATTGAGTAACGTTTCTATGGTAACGACAGAATTTTCTTTTGGGAGGCGAGTATCTCCTTTCCGATGCACTATTCCTTCTTTACTGCATCCCTCGCTCCATCACATTGTCGAATTAACACAGAAATTGCATCGCTATGATATACTATGGGGTCTATAACTTCTCCTTCTCAAACGAGAATCACAGAAACGAAAGGATTTTCTTTTGGGAGGCGAATATCTCCTTTCCGATGCACTATTACTTCTTTACTACATCCCTCGCTCCCTCACATTGACGAATTAAGACAGAAATTGCTTTTGCTATGAAATACTATGGGGTCTATAAGTTCTCCTTCTCAATCGAGAATCACAGAAACGAAAGGATTTTCTTTTGAGAGGCGAGTATCTCCTTTCCTATGCACTGTTCCTTCTTTTCTGCATCCCTCGCTCCCTCACATTGACGAATTAACACTGAAATTAAGTCGCTATGAAATACTATGGGTTCTATGACTCCTACATCTAAATCAAGTTACGTTTCTATGGAACCGACAGGATTTCCTTTTGAGAGGTGAGTATCTCCTTCCGATGCACTATTCCTTCTTTCCAGCATCCCTCGTTCCCTCACATTGACGAATTGACACGGAAATTTACTCGCTATGGAATACTATGGGTTCTATGACTTCTCCCTCTAAATCAAGTAACGTTTCAATGGAAACGGCAGGATTTTCTTTTGAGAGGCGGGTATCTCCTTTCCGATGCACTATCCATTCTTTACTGCATCCCTCGCTCCCTCACATTGACGAATTAACACTGAAATTGAGTCGCTATGAAATACTATGCGTTATATGACTTCTCCTACTAAATCGACTAATGTCTCTATGGTAACGACAGGATTTTCTTTTAAGGAGCCGTGTATCTCCTTTCCGAAGCACTATTCCTTCTTTACTACATCTCTCGCTCCCTCACATTGACGAATTAAGACAGAAATTGCGTCGCTATGAAATACTATGGGGTCTATGATTTCTCCTTCTAAATCGAGTAACGTTCCTATGGAAACGACAGGATTTTCTTTTGTGAGGCGAGTATCTCCTTTTCGATGCACTATTCCTTCATTACTTCAACCCTCGCTTCGTAACATTGACGAATTAACACAGAAATTACGTCGCTATGAAATACTATTGGTTCTATGACTTCTCCTTCTAAACCAAGTAACGTTTCTGTGGAAACGACAGGATTTTCTTTTGAGAGGCGAGTATCTCCTTTCCGATACACTATTCCTTCTTTACTGCATCCCTCGCTCCCTCACATTGACGAATTAACACAGACAGTGCGTCGCTATGAAATACTATGGGTTCTACGACTTCTCCTTCTAAATCGAGTTACGTTTCTATGGAAACTACAGGTTTTTCTTTATGGAGGCGAGTATCTCCATTCCGATGCTCTATTCCTTCTTTACTGCATACCTCGCTCCCTTACATGGCCAAATTAAGACAGAAATTGAGTCGCTATGTAATACTATGGGTTCTATGACTTCTCATTCCGACTCGAGTAACGATTCTATTGAAACCACAGGATTGTCTTATGGGAGGCGAGTATCTCCTTTCCGATGCAATATTCGATCTTTACTGCATCCCTCGTACCGTCACATTGACGTATTAACACAGAAATTGCTTCGCTATGAAATACTATGGGTTCTATGACTTCTCCTTCTAAATCGAGTAACGTTTCTATGGAACCGACAGGATTTTCTTTTCTGATACGAGTATCTTCATTCCGATGCACTATTCCTTCTTTACTGCATCCCTCGCTCCCTCACATTGACGAATTAACACAGAAAGTACGTCGCTATGAAATACTATGGGTTCTATGACTTCTCCTTCTAAATCAAATAACGCTTCTATGGAACCGACTGAATTTTCTTTTGGGAGGCGAGTATCTCTTTTCCGGTGCACTATTCCTTCTTTACTGCATCCCACGCTCCCTCACATTGTCGAATTAACACAGAAATTGCGTCGCTATGAAATACTATGTGTTCTATAAATTCTCCTTCTAATTCGAGTAACGTTTCTATGGAAACGACAGGATCATCTTTTGAGAGGCGAGAATCTCCTTTCCGATGCACTCTTCCTTCTTTAATGCATCCCTAGCTCCCTCAGATTGACGAATTAACACAGAAATTACTACGCTATGAAATACTATGGGTTCTATGACTTCTCCTCCTAAATCGAGTAACGTTTCTGTGGAAACGACTGGATTTTCTTTTGGGAGGCGAGTATCTCCTTTGCGATGCATTTTTCCCTACTTTACTGCATCCCTCACTCCCTCACTTTGTCGAATTTAAACTGAAATTGCGTCGCTATGATATACTATGTGTTCTATGGCTTCTCCTTCTAATTTGAGTAACGTTTCTATGGAAACGACAGGATTTTCTTTTGAGAGGCGAGTATCTCCTTTCCGATCCACTCTTCCTTCTTTAATGCATCACTAGCTAGCTCACATTGACGAATTAACACATAAATTACGTCGCTATGAAGTACTATGGGTTCTATGACTCTCGTTCTATATCGAGTAACGCTTCTATGGAAACGACCGGATTTTCTTTTGGGAGGCGAGTATCTCCTTTGCGATGCATTTATCCCTACTTTACTGCAGCCCTCACTCCCTCACTTTGTCGAATTTAAACCGAAATTGCGTCGCTATGAAATACTATGTGTTCTATGGCTTCTCCTTCTAAATCGAGTAACGTTTCTATGGAAACGACATTATTTTCTTTTGGGAGGCGAGATCTACTTTACGATGCACTATTCCTTCTTTACTGCATCTCACGCTCCCTCACACTGACGAATTAATTCAGAAATTGCGTCGCTATGTAATACTATTGTAGTGTAACGACGCAAGTTTTTCGTTTCATATATACGCTCCTGGAAATGGAAATGAGAACACCGTGAATTCATTGTCCCAGGAAGGGGAAACTTTATTGACACATTCCTGGGGTCAGATACATCACATGATCACACTGACAGAACCACAGGCACATAGACGCAGGCAACAGAACATGCACAATGTCGTCACTAGTACAGTGTATATCCACCTTTCGCAGCAATGCAGGCTGCTATTCTTCCATGGAGACGATCGTAGAGATGCTGGATGTAGTCCTGTGGAACGGCTTGCCATGCCATTTCCATCTGGCGCCTCAGTTGGACCAGCGTTCGTGCTGGACGTGCAGACCGCGTGAGACGACGCTTCATCCAGTCCCAAACATGCTCAATGGGGGACAGATCCGGAGATCTTGCTGGCCAGGGTAGTTGACTTACACCTTCTAGAGCACGTTGGGTGGCACGGGATACATGCGGACGTGCATTGTCCTGTTGGAACAGCAAGTTCCCTTGCCGGTCTAGGAATGGTAGAACGATGGGTTCGATGACGGTTTGGATGTACCGTGCACTATTCAGTGTCCCCTCGACGATCACCAGTGGTGTACGGCCAGTGTAGGAGATCGCTCACCACACCATGATGCCGGGTGTTGGCCCTGTGTGCCTCGGTCGTATGCAGTCCTGATTGTGGCGCTCACCTGCACGGCGCCAAACACGCATACGACCATCTTCGGCACCAAGGCAGAAGCGACTCTCATCGCTGAAGACGACACGTCTCCATTCGTCCCTCCATTCACGCCTGTCGCGACACCACTGGAGGCGGGCTGCACGATGTTGGGGCGTGAGCGGAAGACGGCCTAACGGTGTGCGGGACCGTAGCCCAGCTTTATGGAGACGGTTGCGAAAGGTCCTCGCCGACACCCCAGGAGCAACAGTGTCCCTAATTTGCTGGGAAGTGGCGGTGCGGTCCCCTACGGCACTGCGTAGGATCCTACGGTCTTGGCGTGCATCCGTGCGTCGCTGCGGTCCGGTCCCAGGTCGACGGGCACGTGCACCTTCCGCCGACCACTGGCGACAACATCGATGTACTGTGGAGACCTCATGCCCCACGTGTTGGGCAATTCGGCGGTACGTCCACCCGGCCTCCCGCATGCCCACTATACGCCCTCGCTCAAAGTCCGTCAACTGCACATAAGGTTCACGTCCACGCTGTCGCGGCATGCTACCAGTGTTAAAGATTGCGATGGAGCTCCGTATGCCACGGCAAACTGGCTAACACTGACGGCGGCGGTGAACAAATGCTGCGCAGCTAGCGCCATTCGACGGCCAACACCGCGGTTCCTGGTGTGTCCGCTGTGCCGTGCGTGTGATCATTGCTTGTACAGCCCTCTCGCAGTGTCCGGAGCAAGTATGGTGGGTCTGACACACCGTTGTCAATGTGTTCTTTTTTCCATTTCCAGGAGTGTATGTATGACCATGTGCAGACTTCGTCACCTACGTCAGTTACAACCCACTTCAAAAATGATTTATATGCCTTTTAAATTGTCATAGAGTGGTTCTTGAACGAAACTGTAAAACATCAGTTGAGTCGTATGCAAAGAATTACATCACTTGGGCCAATTGGTTTTTGTAACTTTTTCGATTTAAATTTCGTTTGTTTCTCCTCAGAAATTATATTGACACACGTTATCTTGATCTAATCGATATCAGAATCACACATTAAATAAACTTTTGAGATTCAAAGTTTCGGTGAACGCCGTAAGAATCACTAATCTTGTCAAATATATTATTAATCCGTTCACATAATTCTTCATAAATAAATCTTTAAGACACGTGTTTCAACTTTAATAGCATACACTATTTTATTAGCTTCCTACACATACAGATGTGAACTTGAGCGTTGAGAGTTAGTGACTGACTTTTCAATAAGATTAAGCTCTATGTGACGTCATTGTTGTACAAAAAGAGTATAATAGTTCATTTTTAATTTTTAGAAGCACGACGCAACAACTCGGTTCCAGGATCTTCTGTTGCTCCTTGGCTGTCGACCCGCGACGTATAGCGGCCAGCAATTTCCTCTCTGGTCGCGGCAACGGATATACTGTCCCCGTTCGTTGCGCCGTCCTCTCCATACATGAAACACATAAAAAAATACAAACTTTTAGATAATTCACATCTATTACAAATAATAAGAAAAACACATAAACAAAACTAAATTAAACTTATAGTCACCTGCAAACTGGGCTGACAGTGGTGGATGGGTGACGCTTAATTTCGTCCCACTACATACCCCACCCACAAGCTCAGTTTGTCAGGTTTTAACCGAAAATAAAACTTTTCAATATACAATATTTAACTGTTAATACATTTTCCTCACATTTTACGTAACCTAGAGTCCTTGCTCTTAGATAGATTTAATCCTTTTAATACGATATTGTTGTGACTATTTGTCATTTACTCTTAATTGTGCTATTATGGTAATTCGTAACCGAATATAGGGAGATTGCTCCTCTTCATTTAATAGTTGCTAATAAATACTAATTTAGTACGTTCTTTAACGTTGTTACATTAGGACAGAGCGTTCAGATTGTGATAGATTAGTTTCAGTTTCATTTATTTACGAGAGTTATTCTTTCCAAGAATGTATATTACTAATAAGTTTCTCACAATAACTAATAGTACTATTTACTTTACGTCATTCTCTTCCCTAATGCCTTATTTATGCCTGAGGTCAAGAAGAAATCAAGCAAAACTTTCTTTAGAATCTCGGCACGGCTTTCTTTACCTTCGGACACCTTGTTGGGTAATGGCCATTTATTTAGGAGAAACAAGCGAGAGAGCCCCGTTTGGTGTGTTCTATATTAACACTATTACAAACCTCTATTAAAGGCACTCTGCTATGTTCTCGTGAGCCATATAGCTCTGGACGCCCATGGTCCCTAAAACCATTAACCATCCCCTTTGGTTCCTACTATCCGAGTAAATTTAAAATACGCAAAATTCCTTTTGACCTAAGAGCAAAATTTCTTCCATATAAATCCCCCTTTTGGTTATCTTTCTCTTTTTGAAGTACCAGTAGATTATTGTAGAACACTTGTTTAAGCTTTCTGTTTCATTCTTTAAAATAATACGTAACTATCACGAAAAACTTCACATGAATAAACTATGAACGCTCTTCCGTGTGTAACATATACTAATTATTAACTTATTTAGGAATGAAGGCTTTTGTTTGATCAACACTATATAATCCTTTAATTACACCTGATGAAGGTTCCATAAGAAGTAATGCTTTGGGATGTACAATCTTATGTACAACATATGGACCTTCAAAGATAAAGAAGAATTTTCTACATTCCTTACCGATCTTAGAACTTTTAGGATGAGATCGTACTAACACAAGATCTCCTACCTGAAATGAGGGTTCTATAGCCTGTTGATTGTAACTTTTAATTCTCCGTTCGGCATTTTTTACAATCTGTTCGCAAACTTTTTCGTCTGGAATGCATTGTTGGATCTCATTTACTGGTGGCCAAGGTAGAGCAGCTAGTAAAGGCTCACCTATAATTCGTTTGCCTAAAATTTCTATAGATGATAATCCCGTCGTTAGGTGAGGCAATTCATTTAATATCTTTTCGATTTCAGGCATTAGTTTGGTTCACCGAGTATGTTTATGTGCACAATAAGTTCTACATAATCGTCCTAATTCTTTCATGACTCTTTCTACTAAATTACTTTGAGGGTGATATTTCGAAATTAAGATATGTTTGATTCCATGTTGTTTTATCATATCTTGAAATCTTTGACTAATAAAGGCACTACCGTTGTCAGACATAAGTCGTTTAGGAATGCCCCAGTTAAGAAAGTAATTTCGGGTGAGGCAGCGTATAACGCTTGCTGTATTCGCTCGTTTCAAAGTGTATAGCTTCACATGTTTGGACCAACATTCCATTACAACAAACAAATTAGTTAATCCTCCTGAACTACGAGGCAGAAGGCCGAAAAAATCTAATGACAGTAGATCCCACAAACCTCGAGGAATTACTGCATATAATTTATAACGCTTAGATTTGTTATTAACTTTAACCTTTTGACATGTTTCACAAGCCCTAATAATACTTCTCACAATACGGGACATATTTTTGAAATAATAATACTTCATTAGATGTTTAATACATTTATGAATTCCAAAATGCCCGTAACCTTCATGAATATAAGTAATTAACTCGTCCACAACAGTTTTCGGAATGCAGATTTTCCATTTCTGGTGTTCCCTCTGTGCTTTCCAATACAGCAAGTCGTTAAAATATAACCACACACCCCGGGTGTTAACTGTTTCGTCCCCATTATTAAGGTTTTGTATAAGGTCCCTATATTGATCGTCATTTCTTTGATTGCATCTAACAGCAGTTACTATCCGTTTAACCTTACGTTCGTTCTCCTTAGTTAAAAGGAAATAAACATGGTAATTTGTTCCTGGTTCTTCTGCAATATTAATATTCTCCATTCCTACGGGAAGCCTCGACAAAGCATCTGAAACTACATTCTGAGATCCTTTTGTATACCTAATTTCGTACTGAAATTCTTGCAAGCATAATACCCAACGTAATAGCCTACGTTGAAGTAACCGGCAATTGTTCAAAAAGATTAAAGCCTGATGATCAGTATATACAATTGTTTTTCTTCCCATTAATAATCCTCTAAATCGTTGAAAACTCCATACCACTGCGTGTGCTTCCTTCTCGGATACAAAATAATTTCTTTCATGTTTATTTAAAGTTCGACTAGCGAACCCAATAGGCCGATATAATCCCTCTTCATTGGTCAGATCACCTTGGAATATTACACAAGATACACCATAATCAGAGGCATCCGTACACATACAAAAGTCCTGATTGAAATCTGGGTGGTATAACATTTTGGCTTCGGTTAACGCTCCTTTTATCTTATTAAAAACCTCCTCTTCCTCTTGTCCCCAGAGCCATACTGATTTCTCTTTCAATAAATCTAGTAATTTAGGATTAACAATATCCTGCCCTGGATGAAATCTTCTCAGAAATCCTACCATTGCTAAGAATGATTTCAATTGTTTCCGATTTCTAGGACTCGGGCGTCGAGCAATAGCTTCAATACGTGCTGGGTCTGGCCTAATACCTTTACTGTCCACTATATGCCCCAAAAATCTCACTTCCTCCTTTCCGAAGTAAGATTTAGATAATTTTAAAGTAACTCCTCTGTCAATTAAACGGTTAAACAATTCCCGTAATATCGTTATGTGTTCTTCCCACACTTTAGTAGCTACCAAAATATCATCTACATATAAAATAATCTTTTGTAACAATTGCTGACCCAAAGCAGAATCTAATGCCCTAATGAAAGTTGAAACTGATATATTAAGTCCAAAAGGTAAATCTTGGAACTGGTATGATCTGCCTTCAAAAAGAAAAGCCGTATATTGCCGTGAGTCCGGGTGTAATGTTACTTGATGGTAGCCGGCGGTTAGATCCTTTGTACTCATATAACGAGAACCAGCAATCTTAAGAAGTACGTCCTCCATAGGAATAGGTCTGTCTCTTTCCATCTCTATAATTTTATTTAATTCCCGGGCATCCAGAACTAGTCGTACCCCACCAGTGGCTTTCTTAACTACCCACAACGGACTGTTAAAAGCGCTACATGATCGTTCGATAATGTTTTGTTCTAGCATCTTACTTATTTCTCTACTAGCTGGTTATTTGAATTGTACTGGAATAGGATAAGGTTTCTTAAAGAATGGTTTTTTATCTTTAATGTTAAGTTTACAAACGTAATCTTTAATTCTCCCCGGTACATCTGAGAAGACGGCTCTAAATTCTAACATCAAAGATTCCAACTCTTCCTTTTCTTGTTCGGATAGACAATTCGTAGAATATCATTTTTCTTTCACTTCAGTTTCGATACTATTACTAGCCTGACATTGGTATACTGCATACTCAAGATCACTAAAATCTGTTAATAGGTTCATGGTCGGTGCGTACTTAATCTGTAAGGATTCGTAGCAATTTTCAGGTTCTTGATTAATAGAAAACCTCACTTTAAAAGCACATGCCTCCTTATGGATAGTTAAGGAAGAGTCTTTAAAATCTAATATAGCTTTATATTTACACAGCCAATCTATACCTAAAATTATGGCCACATTTAAGTTGGCTACGACGAGTACAGAGTGAGCAATTAATTGTTTAGCAATTTCAAAAGTTACATAAACTTCCTCAGTAATATTTTGACTTCTTTTACCAGTAACTCCTATAATTTTCACCCCAGTTACAGGTAAAGTTGGGAAATTCCAATATTTTCTTTTAAGCTGAAATAATTCTTTGGATAAAATACTTACTTCGCTACCCGAATCAATTATAATATTTACTTCGGTATCTTTAACATAACCTTTAATAACGGGTTTATAAGTTATATTCTCCCTTATCTGATTGTCTTCCTGAAGTAAATCTTGTTGCCAGTCACCGTCCTTTTGGCAGCTTAATGATAAATTGCAATTGGGTCTTGTATAATCTTGACTAACAGTTCCCTTTAGTTGACCCGTACTAAAGGACTTTACTAGTTTTCCGAACTTTCTATGATGACGCCACCTACCACTTGACCTTTATTAATTACTTGAGGATGATTTATCTCATGATCTTTATTGTGTAATTTCCGCACTTTAGAGTTATTACCATGATTTTGTTGGCTCTCTTTATCTTTAGATTGACGCTTTATATAACAAAACCGGCTATGATTGTTGTTATTAGCTTTTCGTGGTTCTGAATAATTATTATTATTTCGAGGATTGTCATTTCTACCAAATCTAAACTTCTCGTCTTCCCTTTCTCTATTAAGTATATCTAACTGCTCTAAATATCCTAACAATTCGCACGGCTGTGACCATTCTCTTTCTATCATTCTTTCCTTTACATAATACGATAACCTACTAATTAGGACTCGTATTAAATGACTTTCAATAATTGGTTCTTCGATTAATTTAGCACGGTTTAAATGCCATTCAAAATAATTCCTATAACCTCCCCACCGTTTAGAATATGGAGGAGGGTCTAACAACTCTAAAGTTAAGTGTTGTTTTTTTCCTCTTGACCAATAATTTTGTTTAAACTGCTTAACAAAATCATCCCAGTCCCTAAATTCAGTTCTATGCAGTACTGCCCATTCCGCAGCTTCTGCTTCTAAATGTCCTATTACAAATTGAATGCGTTTTTCATTACTCCATTTAGGAGATAATGATGTTTCAAAAGCTTTTATAAAGATTATAGGGTGAAGTTCGCCTCCTGGTTTGAATACAGGAAATCGACTTGCTACATTTGAATTTGTCGTTATGTCATCCAGACATTCTGCGAGAGAAATAGTCGGATTTTGTTTAGATTTCAGAGACGGAGTTGCATCGGATTGGCTTGCTGTGATTGCTTTATTCATATTGTTGTCGTCCGAGCTAGCAAATTCGATGCGACTGTTGTCTCTGATTATGTTATTACCTCTGCTACTTGAAACGTTTTCATTATTATCTAATTCCGATAACCGTTTAGTAATTTCCTGTATCCGCATTTCTGTATTGGATACGCGATTAGCTAATATCGATTCTTCACTGTGTTCACGATGTGAACGCTCTGTACCTTCGTCAATGTTATTATCTTTGGCAGTCTCAAGGTTACTGCATATTTCAGTAATTAAAAATTTCATGTTTTCGATTTCGGTATGGTCCTTTTCTACTTGATGAGTTAATGTCTCTAATTCTACATTATCTATTGAAGAAATCTCTACAGGTTTGGTAGAGACCTCTTTAATAGATTCCAATAATTCTCTACGAACAGTTTCCGTTTGCATAGAAAATTCATCTCGTAACATATCGTTATTTTTCTGTATTTCATTTACAACTAAGATATTGACACTATTTAGTCTCTCGGTTAAGTCAGTAATATCGTTTCGCATGCGAGCTTTTTCCTCGAGCGATTCCTGGATATGTTCTTCTAACCTTTTGCAATTATCAGCAATCTTATTACTATGTCCTACTAATTTTTCCTGCATTTCAACTTTAGAAGACTCTATTTTATCACTTAATTCTCGACTGGTTTCATTAAGATATTCCTGTAACCTGTCTGTAGATTTTGTTAGCTCCCCTTTAAGTCTAGCAGTAGATTCCTCGTTAGACTGTTTTAACTCCTGTTTTAGTTCCTCTTTCAATCTAGCAGTAGATTCCTCGTTAGACTGTTTTAATTCCTGTTTTAGTTCCTCTTTCAAACTAGCAGCAGATTCTGTTTTAATTCAGCTAGAAAATCCCCGTTAGATTGTTTTAATTTAGCGATCGCTCTAAAAAGGGATCTCATGCTCCTATCGGACATAGATTGCTCTTCGTCTGACATTTCACTTCCCGACATTATTGTAAGAAATTAACTATTTACACACGCAGACTTGTAATCAACAATCCTATAAAAACGCACTCCCTATATACAACACTCCACTTCCAACTTGAAACAAACTCACCGGACACTAATATTGTAATTTGTAGTTCTCGATGATCAGTGTGCTGCTATGGGCTGCAGACGTAACAGCCGTCGATGCAGACGCTGAGATGCCGCGACCCCGCTTCCGCAACCGGCAGGACGCTGAGTCGAGCACCGGAAACGTCACTGGCTGCTACCACGCCCGGCACCGCCGTAGACAGGCGAAGCCCTCACCAACACCTCTAATACCAGCCGGAGGAACACCCCGCAGCTGACGTACTGGGCCTATTAGTTTAGGGAGAAAAAAGGTTGTCGGGTTTTGCAGCGTTCAGCTGCTGCCCAACAGATGCGCCTTCTCGTGGAACAACTGCGTGACCGTACTGCTTGGCTGCGCTCCATCAGATGCCCACACCCGCGAAGTCGCCGTTGGCTGGTGAAGGCTCCACGAAAACTCGCGTTGACTTCCGAAGGACTCTTGATGTTTTGTTTCGTACCTGTGTGTCTTAGTTGCACACATAGTCCTGTTTCTAAGGTCGCCACGGTGTAGTGTAACGACGCAAGTTTTTCGTTTGATATATATGTATGACCATGTGCAGACTTCGTCACCTACGTCAGTTACAACCCACTTCAAAAATGATTTATATGCCTTTTAAATTGTCATAGAGTGGTTCTTGAACGAAACTTTAAATCATCAGTTGAGTCGTATGCAAAGAATTACATCACTTGGGCCAATTGGTTTTTGTAACTTTTTCGATTTAAGTTTCGTTTGTTTCTCCTCAGAAATTATATTGACACACGTTATCTTGATCTAATCGATATCAGAATCACACATTAAATAAACTTTTGAGATTCAAAGTTTCGGTGAACGCCGTAAGAATCACTAATCTTGTCAAATATATTATTAATCCGTTCACATAATTCATCATAAACAAATCTTCAAGACACGTGTTTCAACTTTAATAGCATACACTATTTTATTAGCTTAATACACATACAGAAGTGAACTTGAGCGTTGGGAGTTAGTGACTGACTCTTCAATAAGATTGAGCTCTATGTGACGCCATTGTTGTACAAAAAGAGTACAAAAATTCATTTTTAATTTTTAGAAGCACGACGCAACAACTCGGTTCCAGGATCTTCTGTTGCTCCTTGGCTGTCGACCCGCGACGTATAGCGGCCAGCAATTTCCTCTCTGGTCGCGGCAACGACGATACTGTCCCCGTTCGTTGCGCCGCCCTCTCTGTACATGAAACACATAAAAAAAATACAAACTTTTAGATAATTCACATCTATTACAAATAATAAGAAAAACACATAAACAAAACAAAATTAAACTTATAGTCACCTGCAAACTGGGCTGACTTTGGTGGATGGGTGACGCTTAATTTCGTCCCACTACACTATGGATTCTATGATTTCTCCTTCTAAATCAGATTACGTTTCTATGAAAACGATAGGATTTTCTTTCGCGAGGCGAGTATCTCCTTTCCGATGCACTATTCCTCCTTTACTCCATCCCCCGCTCCCTCACATTGACGAATTAACACAGAAATGTCTCGCTATGAAATACTATTCGTTCTATGACTTCTCCCTCTAAATGGAGTAACGTTTCGATGGAAACGCCAGGATTTTCTTTTGACAGGCGAGTATCTCCTATCCGATGCACTATTCCTTCTGAGCTTCATCCATCGCTCCATCACATTGACGAATTAACACAGAAATTGCGTCGCTATGAAATGGTATGGGTTCTCTGACATCACCTTCTAAATCGAGTAACGTTTCTATGGAACCGACAGGATTTTCTTTTGAGAGGCGAGTATCTCCTTTCCGATGCACTATTCCTTCTTTACTGCATCCCTCGCTCCCTCACATTGACGAATTATCACAGAAATTGCGTCGCTATTAAATACAATGGGTTCTATGACTTCTCCTTCTAAATCGAGTAAAGTTTCTATGGAAACAACGGGATTTTCCTTTAGGAGGCGAGTATCTCCTTTCCGATGCACTATTCCTTCTGTACTGCATCCCTCGCTCCCACATATTGACGAATTAAGACAGAAATTGCGTCGCTATGAAATGGTATGGGTTCTATGACTTCACCTTCTAAATCGAGTAACGTTTCTATGGGGACGACAGGATTGTCTTATGGGAGACGAGTATCACCTTTCCGATGCACTAGTCGTTCTTTACTGCACCCCTCGCTCTGTCATATTGGCGAATGAACACAGAATTGCTTCGCTATGAAATACTATGGGTTCTATGACTTCTCCTATTAAATCGAGTAACGTTTCCATGGAAACAACGCGATTTTCCTTCAGGAGGCGAGTATCTCCTTTCCGATGAACTATTCCTCCTTTTCTGCATCACTCGCTCCCTCACATTGGCGAATTAACACTGAAATTGAGTCGCTATGAAATACTATGGGTTCTATGACTTCTACTTCTAAATCAAGTAACGTATGTATGCAACCGACAGGATTTTCTTTTGAGAGGCGAGTATCGCCTTTCCGATGCACTATTCCTTCTTTAAAGCAACCCTCATTCCCTCACATTGACGAATTGACACTGAAATTGCGTCGCTATGAAATGGTATGGGTTCTATGACTTCTCCTTCTAAATCGAGTAACGTTTCTATGGAACCGACAGGATTTCCTTTTGAGATGCGAGTATCTCCTTTCCGATGCACTATTACTTCTTTACTGCATCCCTCGCTCCCTTACATTGACGAATTGACACGGAAATTTAGTCGCTATGAAATACTATGGGTTCCATGACTACTCCTTCTAAATCGAGTAACGTTTCAATGGAAGCTACTGGATTTGCTTTTGAGAGACGAGTATATAATTTCCGACGCACTATTCATTCTTTACTGCATCCCTCGCTCCCTCATATTGACGAATTATCACTCAAATTGAGTCGCTATGAAATACTATGGTTTATATGACTTCTCCTTCTAAATCGACTAATGTTTTTATGGTAACGACAGGATTTTCTTTTAAGGAGGCGTGTAACTCCTTTCCGAAGCACTATTCCTTCATTACTACATCCCTCGCTCCCTCACATTGACGAATTAAGACAGAAATCGCGTCGCTATGAAATACTATGGGGTCTATGAATTCTCCTTCTAAATCGAGTAACGTTTCTATGGAAACGACAGGATTTTCTTTTGGGAGGCGAGTATCTCCTTTCCCGTGCACTATTCCGTCTTTACTGCATCCCTCGCTCCCTCACTTTGACGAATTAATACAGAAATTTCGTCGCTATGTAATTCTATGGGTCTAGGACTTCATCTTCTAAATTAAGTAACGTTTCTATGGAAACGACAGGATTTTCTTTTGGGAGGCGAGTATCTCCTTTCCGATGTTCTATTCCTTCTTTACTACATTCCTCTCTCCCTCACATTGACAAATTAAGACAGAAATTGCGACGCTATGTAATACTATGGGTTCTATGATTTCTCATTCCAAATCGAGTAACGTTTCTATAGAAACGACACGATTGTCTTATGGGAGGCGATTACCTCCTTTCCGAGGCACTATTCGACCTTTACTGCATCCCTCGTACCGTACATTGACGAATTAACACAGAAATTGCTTCGTTATGAAATTCTATGGGTTCAATGACTTCTCCTTCTAAATCGAGTAACGTTTCTATGGAAACCACAGGATTTTCTTTGGGAGGCGAGTATCTCCTTTCCGATGCACTATTCCTTCTTTACTGCATCCCTCGCTCCCTCACATTGATGAGTTAACACAGAAAGTGCGTCGCTATGAAATACTATGGGTTCTATGACTTCTCCTTCTAAATAGAGTAAGGTCTCTATGGAACCGAATGGATGTTCTTTTCGGAGGCGAGTATCTCCTTTCCGATGCACTCATCCTTCTTTACTGCATCTCTCCGTCCCTCACATTGACGAATTAACACAGAAACTGCGTTGCTATGAAATACTATGGGTTATATGACTTCTCCTTCTAAATCGACTAATGTTTATATGGTAATGACGGGATTTTCTTTTGGGAGGCGATTATCTCCTTTCCGATGCACTATTCCTTCTTTACTACATCCCTCGCTCCCTCGCATTGACGAATTAACAAAGAAATTGCGTCGCTATGAAATACTATGTGTTCTATGAATTCTCCTTCTAAATCGAGTGACGTTTCAATGGAAACGACAGGATTTACTTTTGAGAGGCGAGTATCTCCTTTCCGATGCACTCTTCCTTCTTTAATGCATCCCTAGCTCCCACTCATTGATGAATTAACACAGAAATTACGTCGCTATGAAATACTATGGGTTCTATGACTTCTCCTTCTAAATCGAGTAACGTTTCTATGGAAACGACCGGATTTTCTTTTGGGAGGCGAGTATCTCCTTTGCGATGCTTTTTTCCCTACTTTACTGCATCTCTCACTCCCTCACTTCGTCGAATTTTAACTGAAATTGCGTCGCTATGAAATACTATGAGTTCTATGTCTTCTCATTCCAAATCGAGTAACGTTTCTATAGAAACGACGGGACTGTCTTATGGGAGGCGAATATCTCCTTTCCGATGCACTAATCTTTCTTTACTGCATCCCTCGCTCCGTCACATTGGCGAATTAACACAGAATTGCTTCGCTAAGAAATACTATGGGTTCTATGACTTCTCCTTTTCAATCGAGTAACGTTTCTTTGGAAACGACAGGATTTTCCCGTAGGAGGCGAGTATCTCCTATCCGATGCACTATTCCTTCTGTACTGTATCCCTCGCTCCCTCATATTGACGAATTAACACAGAGATTGCTTCGGTATGAATTACTGTGGGGTCTATAACTTCTCCTTCCCTATCGAGTATCACAGAAACGACTGGATTTTCTTTTAGGAGGTGAGTTTCTCCTTTCCGGTGCACTATTCCTTCTTTCCTGCATCGCTCGCACCTCACATTGACGAATTAGCACAATAATTGCGTCGCTATGATATACTATCGGTTCTATGACTTCTCCTTCTAAATCGGGTAACGTTTCAATGGAAACGACAGGATTTCCTTTTGGGATACGAGTATCTCCTTTCCGATGCACTATTCCTTCTTTACTGCACCCCTGACTCCCTCACATTGACGAATTAACAGAGAAGTTGGGTCGCTATGATATACTATGGTTTCTATGACTTCCCCTTCTCAATCGAGTAACGTGTCTATGGAATCTACAGGATTTTCTTTTGGGAGGCGGGTTTACCCTTTGCGATGCACTATTCCTTTCTTTACTGCATCCCTCGCTCAATCACTTTGTCGAATGAACACTGAAATTCCGTCGCTATGAAATACTATGGGTTCCATGACTTCTCGTTTAAAATCGAGTTTCGGTTCTATGGAAACGACAGGATTTTATTTTGGGATACGAGTACCTCCTTTCCGATGCACTATTCCTTCTTTACTGCATCCCTCGCTCCCTCACATTGCCGAATTAACAGAGCAGTTGTTTCGCTATGAGATACCATGGGTTCTACGACTTCTCCCTCTAAATCGAGTAACGTTTCTATGGAAACGACAGGATTTCCTATCGGGAGGCAAGTAGCTCCTTTCCGATGCACTATTCCTTCTTTACTGCATCCCTCGCTTACTCAGTTTGATGAATTAACACAGAAATTACGTAGCTATGGAATACTACGGGTTCCACGCATTCTCCTTCCCAGTCGAGTAACGTTTCTATGGAAATGAAAGGATTTTCTTTTGGGTGGCGAGTATCTCCTTTCCGATGCACTATTCCTTCTTTACTGCATCCCTCGCTACATAACAATGATGAATTAACACAGAAATTGCGTCGCTATGAAATACTATGGGTTCTATGACTTCTTCTTCTAAATCGAGTAACGTTTCTATAGAAACGACAGGATTCTCTTTTGGGAGGCGAGTATCCCCTTTCCGATGCCCTATTCCATCTTTACTGCATCCCTCGCTCCCTCACATTGATGAATTAACACTGCATTTGAGTCGCTATGATATACTATGGGTTCTATGACTTCCCCCTCTAAATCGAGTACCGTTTCTAGGGAAACGACTGGATTTTCATTTGGGACGCGAGTATCACCTTTCAGATGCACTATTCGATCTTTACTGCATCCCTCGCTCACTCACATTGACGAATTAACACAGAAATTGCGTCGCTATGGAATACTATGGGTTCAATGACTTCCCCTCCTAAATCGAGTATCGTTTCCATGGAAAAGACAGGATTTTCTTTTGAGAGGCGTGTATCTCCTTTCCGATGCACTATTCCTTCTTTACTGCACCCCTCGCTCCCTCACACTGACGTATTAACACAGAAATTGCGTCTTTATGAAATAATATGGGTTCTATGACTTCCCCCTCTAAATCGAGTAACGTTTCTATGGAAACGACTGGATTTTCATTTGGGACGCGAGTATCACCTTTCAGATGCACTATTCCTTCTTTACTCCATCCCTCCCTCCCTCACATTGTCGAATTAACACTGAAATTGCGTCGCTACGAAATACTATGGGTTCTATGACTTCTTCTTCTTAATCAAGTAACGTGTGTATGGAGCCGACTGGATTTAATTTTGGGAGGCGAGTATATCCTTTCCGGTGCACTATTCGTTCTTTACTGCATCCCTCACTCACTCACATTGACGAATTAACACAGAAATTGCGTCGCTATGCAATACTATGGGGTCTATGATTTCTCCTTCTACATCGAGTAACGTTTGTATGGAAACGACAGCATTTTCTTTTGGGAGGCAAGTATCCCCTTTCCGATGCACTATTCCATCTTTACTGCATCCCTCGCTCCCTCACTTTGTCGAATTTACACTGAAATTGCGTCGCTAAGAAATACTATGTTTTCTATGACTTCTCCTTCTAAATCGAGTAACGTTTCTATGGAAACGACAGGATTTTTTTTTTGGGACGCGAGTATCCCATTTGCGATGCACTATTCCTTCTTTTCTGAATCCCTGGCTACCTCACATTGACGAATTAACACAGAAATTGCGTCGCTATGAAATACTATGGGTTCTATGGCTTCTCCTTCTAGATCGAGTAACGTTTCTATGGAAACAACAGGATTTTCTTTTGGGAAGCGAGTATCTCCTTTCCGATGCACTATTCCTTCTTTACTGCATCCCTGGCTCCCTCACATTGACGAATTAACACAGAAATTGCGTCGTTATGAAATACTATGGGTTCCATGACTTCTCGTTCTAAATCGAGTTTCGGTTCTATGGAACCGACTGGATTTTCTTGTGAGATACGAGTATCTCCTTTCCGGTGAACTATTCCTTCTTTACTGCTTCTCTCGCTCCCTCACATTGACGAATTACTACAGACATTGCATCGCTTACCAATACTATGGTTTCTATGACTTCTCCTTCGTAATCGAGTAACGTTTCTATGTAAACGACAGGATTTTCTTTTGGGAGGTGAGTATCTCTTTTCGGATGCAGTATTCCTTCTTTACTGCACCCCTCCCTCCCTCACTTTGACGGATTAACACAGAAATAGCGTCGCTATGAAATAGTATGGGTTCTATGACTTCTCCTTCTTAATCGAGTAACGCTTCTATGGAAACGACAGGATGTTTTTTTGAGGCAAGTATCTCGTTTCTGATGCACTATTCCTTCCTTACTGCATCCCTCGCTCCCACACTTTGACGAATTAACGCTGAAATTGGGTCGCTATGAAATACTATGGGTTCTATGACTCCTCCCTCTAAATCGAGTAACGTTTCTATGGAAACGACAGGATTATCTTTTGGGAGGCGAGTATCTGTTTCCAGATGTACTATTCCTTATTTACTGCATCCCTCGCTCTCTCACTTTGACAAATTAGCACAGGAATTACGTCGCTACGAAATAATATGCGTTCTACGCTTTCTCCTGCCCAGTAGGGTAACGTTTCAATGGAAATGAAAGGATATCCTTTTGGGAGTCGAGTACATCTACTCCGATGCACTATTCCTTCTTTACTGGATCCCTCGCTCGCTGACATTGACGAATTAACTCTGAAATTGCGTCGCTATGAAATACTATGTGTTCTATGACTTCTCCTTCTAAATCGAGTAACGTTTCTATGGAAACAACGGGATTTTCTTTTGGGAGGCGACTATCTCCTTTCTGATGCACTATTCCTGCTTTTCTGCATCTCTCGTTTCCTCACTTTGACGAATTAACACAGAAATTGCGTCGCTATGAAATTCAATGGGTTCTATGACACCTCCTTCTAAATCGAGTAACGTTTCTATGGAAACAACAGGATTCTCTTTTGGGAGGCGAGTATCCCCTTTCCGATGCCATATTCCATCTTTACTGCATCCCTCGATCCCTCACATTGAAGAATTAACACTGCATATGAGTCCGTATGAAATAATATGGGTTATATGACTTCCCCCTCTAAATCGAGTAACGTTTCTATGGAAACGTCTGGATTTTCATTTGGGACGCGAGTATCACCTTTCAGATGCACTATTCCTTCATTACTGCATCCCTCCCTCCCTCACATTGTCGAATTAACACTGAAATTGCGTCGCTATGAAATACAATGGGTTCTATGACTTCTTCTTCTAAATCAAGTAACGTGTCTATGGAACCGTCTGGATTTGCTTTTGGGAGGCGAGTATCTCCTTTACGGTGCACTATTCGTTCTTTACTGCATCCCTCGCTCACTCACATTGATGAATTAACACAGAAATTGCGTCGCTATGGAATACTATGGGTTCAATAACTTCCCCTTCTAAATCGAGTATCAATTCCGTAGAATAGACAGGATTTTCTTTTGAGAGGCGAGTATCTCCTTTCTGATGCACTATTCCTTCTTTACTGCACCCCTCGCTCCCTCACACTGACGAATTAACACAGAAATTGCGTCGCTATGAAATACTATGGGTTCTATGACATCTCCTTCTAAATCGAGTAACGTTTCTATGGAAACAAGAGGATTTCCTTTTGGGAGGCGAGTATCTCTTTTCAGATGCGCTATTCCTTCTTACTGTATACCTCGCTCCCTCACATTGACGAATAAACACAGATTTAGCGTCGCTATGAAATACTATGGGTTCTATGACTTCTCCTTCTAAATCGAGTATCGTTTCTATGGAAATGAAAGGATTTTCTTTTCTGAGTCGAGTTTATTTTTTTCCGATGCTCTATTACTTCTTTACTGCATCCCTCGCTCCCTCTATTTGTCGAATTAACACTGAAATTGAGTCGCAATGAAATACTACGGGTTCCACGCTTTCTCCTTCTTACTCGAGTACCGTTTCTATGGCAACGCCAGAATTTTCTTTGGGTGGCGAGTATCACTTTTCTGATGCACTATTCCTTCTTTACTGCATCCCTCCCTCCCTCACTTTGACGAAGTAACACAGAAATTGCGTCGCTATGAAATACTATGTGTTCTATGACTTCTCCTTCTAAATCGGGTAACGTTTCTATGGTAACGACAGGATTTTCTTATGGTGGGCGACTATCTCCTTTCCGATGCACTATTTCTTCTTTACTACATCCCCCGCTCCCTCACATTGAAGATTTAACACAGATATTGCGTCGAAATGAAATACTATGGGTTCTATGACTTCTCCTTCTAAATCGTGTATCGTTTCTATGGAAACGACAGGATTCTCTTTTGGGAGGCGAGTATCACCTTTCAGATGCACTATTCATTCTTTACTGCATCCCTCCCTCCCTTACATTGTCGAATTAACACTGAAATTGCGTCGCTATGAAATACTATGGGTTCTATGACTTCTTCTTCTAAATCAAGTAACGTGTCCATGGACCCGACTGGATTTTCTTTTGGGAGGCGAGTATCTCCTTTCCGGTGCACTATTCGTTCTTTACTGCATTCCTCGCTCACTCACATTGACGAATCAACACAGAAATTGGGTCGCTATGGAATACTATAGGTTCTATGACTTCCCCTTCTAAATCGAGTATCGTTTCCATGGAAAAGACAGGATTTTCTTTTGAGAGGCGAGTATCTCCTTTCAGATCCACTATTCCTTCATTACTGCACCCCTTGTTCCCTCACACTGACGAATTAACACAGAAATTGCATCGCTACGAAAAATTATGGGTTCCACCCATTCTCCATCCAGTCGAGTTACGTTTCTATGGAAATGAAAGGATTTTCTATTGGGAGTGGAGTATATCTTTTCCGATTCACTATTCCTTCTTTACTGCATCCCTTGCTCTCTCACATTGAGGAAATGACACTGAAATTGCGTCGCTATGAAATACTATGTTTTCTACGACTTCTCCTTCTAAATCGAGTAACGTTTCTATGGAAACGACAGGATTTTCTATTGGGAGGCGAGCATCTCGTTTCTGATGCAATATTTCCTTCTTTACTGCATCTCTCGTTCCCCCACTTTCACGATTACCACAGAAATTACGTCGCTACGAAATACTATGCGTTTTAGACATTCTCCTTCCCAGTCGAATAACGTTTCTATGGAAATGACAGGATTTTCTATTGGGAGTGGAGTGTATCTTTTCCGATGCACTATTCCTTCTTTACTGCATCCCTCGCTCTCTGACATTGACGAATTAACACTGAAATTGCGTCGCTATGAAATACTATAGGTTCTATGACTTCTCCTTCTAAATCGAGTAACGTTTCTATGGAAGCGACAGGAATTTTTTTGGGAGGCGAGTATTTCGTTTCCGATGCACTACTCCTTCCTTACTGAATCCCTCGCTCCCTCACATTGTCGAATTAACAATGAATTTGCGTCGCTATGAAATACTATGGGTTCTATGACTTCTCCTTCTAATTCGAGTAACGTTTCTATGGGAACGACAGGATTCTCTTAGGATGGCGAGTATCTCCTTTCTGATGCACTATTCCTTCTCTACGGCATCAATCGCTATCTCACTTTGACGAATTAACGCAGACATTGCCTCGCTATGATATACCATCGATTCCACGCATTCTCCTTCCCAGTCGAGTAACGTTTCTATTGCAATTAAAGGATTTTCTTTTGGGAGTCGAGTATATTTTTTTCCGATGCACTATTCCATCTTTACTGCATCCCTCGCGCCCTCACGTTGACCAATTAACACTGAAATTGCCTCGCTATGAAATACTATGGGTTCTGTAACTCCTCCTTCTAAATCGAGTATCGTTTCTATGGCAACGACAGGATTTTCTTTTGGGAAGCGAGTATCTCCTTTCCGATGCACTATTCCTTCTTTACTGCCTTCCTCGCTCCCTCACTTTGACGAGTTAACACAGAAATTGCGTCGCTATGAAATACTATGGGTTCTATGAAATCTCCTTCTAAATCGAGTAACGTTTCTATTAAACCACAGGATTTTTTTCTGGGAGACGAGTATCTCCTTTCCGGTGCACTATTCCTTTTTTACTCCATCCCTCGCTCTCTCACATTTGCGAATTAACACAGAAATTGCGTCGCTATGAAATACTATGAGTTCTATGACTTCGCCTTCCAAATCGAGTAACGTTTCAATGGAAAAGACATGGTTTTCTTTTGGGAGGTGAGTATCTCCTTTCCGATGCACTATTCCTTCTTTACTGCATCCGTCGCTCCCTCACATCGACGAATTAACACAGAAATGGCGTCGCTTCGGAATACTATGGGTTCTATGACTTCCATTTCTAAATCGAGTAACGTTTCAATGGAAAAGATAGGATATTCTTTTGAGAGGCGAGTATCTCCTTTCCGATGCACTATTCATTCTTTACTGGCCCCCTTCTCCCACACATTGACGAATTAACACTGAAATTGAGTCGCAATGAGATACAATGTGTTCTACAACTTCTCCTGCCAAATCGAGTAACATTTCTATGGAAAAGACAGGAATTTCTTTTGGGTGGTGAGTATCTCCTTTCCGATGCATTATTTCTTCTTTACTGCATCCATAGCCCCCTCACACTGGCGAATGAACACAGAAATTGCGACGCTATGATATACTATGGTTTCTACGACTTCTCCTTGTAAATCGAGTAACGTTTATATGGAAAAGGCAAGATTTTCTTTTGGGAGGCGAGTATCACCTTCCCGATGCACTATTCCTTCTTTGCTGCATCCCTCGCTCTCTCACATTGACGAATCAACAGAGAAATTGCGTAGCTGTGAAACACTATGGGTTCTATGACTTCTCCTTCTAATTCGAGTAACGTTTGTATTGCAACGACAGGATTTTCTTTTCGGAGGCGATTATCTCTTTTCTGATGCACTATTCTTTCTTTACTGCATCCCTCGCTCCCTCACTTTGACAAATTAACACTGAAATTGAGTCGCTACGAAATTCTATGGGTTCCATGACTTCTCCTTCTAAATCGAATAACGTTTCTATGGAAACGACAGTATTTTCTTTTGGGAGGCGATTATCTCTTTTCTGATGCACTATTCCATCTTTACTGCATCCCTCGCTCTCTCACATTGAAGAATTAACACAGAAATTGCGACGCTACGAAATATTGTGGGTTCCACGCATTCTTTTTCCCAGTCGAGTAACGTTTCTATGGAAATGAAAGGATTTTCTTTTGGGAGTGGAGTATATCTTTTCCGATGCACTATTCCTTCTTTACTATATCCCTCGCTCTCTCACATTGACGAATTAACACTGAAATTGAGTCGCTATGAAATGCTATGTTTTCTACGACTTCTCCTTCTAAATCGAGTAACGTTTCTATGGAATCGAGAGGATTTTTTTGGTAAGCGAGTATCTCTTTTCTGATGCATTATTCCTTCTTTACTCCATCGCTCGCAACCTCACTTTGACGAATTAACACAAAAATTGAGTCGCTGTGAAATACTATGGGTTCCACGCATTCTCCTTCCCAGTCGAGTAACGTTTCTATGGAAATGAAAGGATTTTCTTTTGGGATAAGAGTATATCTTTTCGGATGCACTATTCCATCTTTACTGCATCCCTCGCTCTCTCACATTGACGAATTATCACTGAAATTGACTCGCTTTGAAATGCTATGTGTTCTATGACTTCTCCTTCTTAATCGAGTAACGTTTCTATGGAAACGACAGGATTTTCTTTTGGGAGGAGAGTATCTCTTTTTTGATGCACTATTCCATCTTTACTGCATCACTCGCTCCCTCACATTGACGAATTAACACAGAATTGCGTCGTTATGAAATACTATGTGTTCTATGACTTCTCCTTCTAAATCGACTAATGTTTCTATAGAACCGACTGGATTTTCATTTGGGTGGCGAGTATCCCCTTTCCGGTGCACTATTCCTTCTTTACTGCTTCCTTTGCTCCCTCACATCGACGAATTAACACATAAATGTCGTCGCTATGGAATACTATAGGTTCTATGACTTCCAGTTCTAAATCGAGTAACGTTTCTATGGAAAATGCCGGACTTTCTTTTGGGAGGCGAGTATCTCCTTTCCGATGCAATATTCCTTCTTTACTGCATCCCCCGCCCCCTCACGCTCACGAATTAACACAGAATTTGCGTCGCTATGAAATACTTTGGTCTCTATGACTACTCCTTCTAAACCGAGTAACGTTTCTATGGAAACGACAAGATTTTCTTTTGGGAGGCGAGTATCTCCTTCCGATGCACTATTCCTTCTTTACCGCATCCATAGCCCCCTCACACTGACGAATTAACACAGAAATTGCGTCGCTACGAAATACCATGTGTTCTATGACATCTCCTTCTAAATCGAGAAACGTTTCTATGGAAAAGACAGTATTTTCTTTTGGGAGGCGAGTATCTTTTTTCAGATTCCCTATTCCTTCTCTACTGCACCCCTCGCTCTCTCACATCGACGAATTAAAGCAGAAATTGCGACGCTACGTAATACCATGGTCTCTATGACTTCTCCTTCTAAATCGAGTAACGTTTCCAGGGACACGACAAGATTTTCGTGTGGGAGGCGAGTATCTTCTTTTCGATGCACTATTCCTTCGTTACTGCATCACTCGCTCCCTCACTTTGACGAATTAACACAGAAATTGCGTCACTACGAAATATTATGGGTTCCACGCATTCTCCTTCCCACTCGAGTAACGTTTCAATGTAAATGAATGGATTTTCTTTTGGGAATGGAGTATATCTTTTCCGATTCACTATTCCTTATATGCTATATTCCTCGTTCTCTCACATTGGCGTATTAACACTGAAATTGTATCGGTAAGAAATACTATGGTTTCTATGACTTCTCCTTCTAAATCGAGTTATGTTTCTATGGAATCGAAGGGATTTTCTTTTGGGTGGCGAGTAACACCATTTTGATGCCCTATTCCTTCATTACTGCATCCCTCGCTCCCTCACTCTGACGAATTAACACAGAAATTGCGTCGCTATGATATATTATGCGTTTTATGACTTCTCCTTCTAAATCGAGTAACGTTTCTATGGCAACGACAGGATTTTCTTTTGGGAGGCGGGTATCTCATTTCTAATGCAGCATTCCGTATTTACTGCATCCCTCGCCCCCTCACATTGACGAATTAACACAGAAATTACGTCGCTACGTAATGCTATGGGTTCCACGCATTCTCCTTCCCAGTCGAGTTACGTTTCTATGGAAATGAAAGGATTTTCTTTTGGGAGTCGAGTATATCTTTTCCGCTGCACTATTCCATCTTTACTGCATCCCTTGCTCCCTCACAATGACGAATTAACACTGAAACTGAGTCGCTATGAAATACTATGGGTTCTATGACTTCTCCTTCTAAATCGAGTAACGTTTCTATGGAAACGACAGGACTTTCTTCTGGGAGACGAGTATCTCCTTTCCGGTGCACTATTCCTTTTTACCTCCATCCCTCGCTCTCTCACATTTACGAATTAACACAGAAATTGCGACGCTATGAAATACTATGGTTTCTACGACTTCTCCTTGTAAATCGAGTAACGTTTATATGGAAAAGACAAGATTTTCATTTGGGAGGCGAGTATCCCCTTCCCGATGCACTATTCCTTCTTTGCTGCATCCATGGCTCCCTCACATTGAGGAATTAACAGAGAAATTGCGTAGATGTGAAACACTATGGGTTCTATGATTTCTCCTTCTAATTCGAGTAACGTTTGTATTGCAACGACAGGATTTTCTTTTGGGGTGCGATTATCTCTTTTCTGATGCACTATTCTTTCTCTACTGCATCCCTCGCTCCATCACTTTGACGAATTAACACTGAAATTGAGTCGCTATGAAATACTATGGGTTCCGTGACTTCTCCTTCTAAATCGAGTAACGTTTGTATGGAAAAGACAGGATTTTCTTTGGGAGGCGAGTATCTCTTTTCTGGTGCACTATTCCTTCTTTACTGCATTCCTTGCTACCTCACATTGACGAATTAACACAGAAATTGCGTCGCTATGAAATGCTATGTGTTCTATGACGTCTCCTTCTTAATCGGGTAACGTTTCTATGGAAAAGACAGGATTTTCTTTTGAGAGGCGAGTATCTCCTTTCCGATGCACTATTCCCTCTGTACTGCATCACTCGCTCCCTCACATTGACGAATTAACACAGAAATTGCGTCGCTATGAAATACTATGGGTTCTATGACTTCTCTTTCTAAATCGAGTAACGTTTGTATTGCAACGACAAGATTTTCTTTTGGGAGGCGATTATCTCTTTTCTGATGCACTATTCTTTCTCTACTGCATCCCTCGCTCCCTCACATTGACGAATTAGCACGGAAGTTGAGTCGCTATGAAATACTATGGGTCCTATGAGTTCTCCTTCTTAATCGAGTAACGTTTCTATGGAAACGTCAGGATTTATTTTGCGAGGCGTTTATCTCTTTTCTGATGCACTATTCCTTCTTTACTACATCCCTCGCTCCCTCACTTTGACGAGTTAACACTGAAACTGAGTCGCTATGGAATACTATGGGTTCTATGACTTCTCCTTCTAACTCGGGTAACGTTTCTATGGCAACGACAGGATTTTCTTTTGGGAGGCTAGTATCTCTTTTCTAATGCACCATTCCTTATTTGCAGCATCCCTCGCCCCCTCACCTTGACGAATTAACACAGATATTACGTCGCTACGTAATGCGATGCGTTCCACGCATTCTCCTTCCCAGTCGAGTAATGTTTCTATGGAAATGAAAGGATTTTCTTTTGGGAGTCGAGTATATCTTTTCCGATGCACTATTCCTTCCTTACTGCATCCCTCGCTCTCTCACATCGACGACTTATCACTGAAATTGCGTCGCTGTGAGATACTATTGTTTCTATGACTTCTCCTTCTAAAACGAGTAACGTTTCTATGGAATCGACAGGATATTCTTTTGGGAGGCGAGTATCTCCTTTCCGATACACTACTCCTTCTTTACTGCATCCCTTGCTCCTTCTTTGACGAATTAAGACAGAAATTTCGTCGCAGTGAAATACTATGGGTTCCACGCTTTCTCCTTCCCAGTCGAGTAACGTTTCCATGGATATGAATGGATTTTCTTTTGGGAGTCAAGTATATCCTTTCCGATGCACTATTCCATCTTTACTGCATCCCTCGTTCCCTCACATTGACAAATTAACACTGAAATTGAGCCGCTATGAAATACTGTGTGTTCTATGACTTCTCCTTCTTAATCGAGTAACGATTCTATGGAAAAGACGGGATTTTGTTTTGCAGGCGAGAATCTCTTTTCGGATGCAGTATTCTATCTTTACCGCATCCCTCCCTCCCTTACTTTGACGAATATACACAGAAATAGCGTCGCTATGAGGTAGTATGTGTTCTACGAATTCTCCTTCTAAATCGAGTAACGGTTCTATGGAAACGAAATGATTTTTTTTGGGTGGCGAGTATCTCTTTTCTGATGCACTATTACTTCTTTACTGCATCCCACGCTCCCTCACTTTGACGAGTTAACCCTGAAATTGAGGCGCTATGAAATACTACGGGTTTCATGACTTTTCCTTCTAAATCGAGTAACATCTCTATGGAGACGACAGGATTTTCTTTTAGGAGGCGAGTATCTTTTTTCTGATGCACTATTCCTTATTTACTGCATCCCTCGCTCCCTCACATTGACGAATTAACGCAGAAATTGCGTCGCTATGAAATACTATTGGTTGTATGACTTCTCCTTCTCAATCGAGTAAGTTTCTATGGAAACGACAGGATTTTCTTTAGGGAGGCGAGTATATCTTTTCCGATGCAGTATTCCTTCTTTACTGCATCTCTCGCTCTCTCACACTGACGAATTAACACTGAAATTGAAACGCTATGATATGCTATGTGTTTCATGCTCTCTCCTTCCCACTCGAGTAACGTTACTCTGGCAACGACCGGTTTTTCTTTGGGAGGCGAGTATCTCTTTTCTGATGCACTGTTCCTTCTTTACTGCATCCCTTCGCTCCCTCACTTTGACTAATTAACACACAAATTGCGTCGCTATGAAATACTATGGGTTCTATGACTTCTCCTTCTCAATCGAGTAAGTTTCTATGGAAACGACAAGATTTTCTTGTGGGAGGCGAGTATCTCATTTCGGATGCAGTAATCGTTCTTTACTGCATCCCTCCCTCCCTAACTTTGAAGAATTAACACAGAAATAGCGTCGCTATGAAATAGTATTGGTTCTCTGACAACTCCTTCGAAATCGAGTAACGTTTGTATGGGAACGACAGGATGTTCTTTTGGGAGGCGAGTATCTCCTTTCTGATGCACTATTCCTTATATACTGCATACCTCGCTTCCTCACATTGACGAATTAACACAGATATTGCGTCGCTATGAAATACTATGGGTTCTATGACTTCTCTTTCTAAATCGAGTAATGTTTCTATGGAGACGAGAGGATTTTCTTTTGGGAGTCGAGTATCTCTTTTCTGATGCACTATTCCTTATTTACTGCATGCCTCGCTCCCTCACATTGACGAATTAACGCAGAAATTGCGTCGCTATGAAATACTATGGGTTCTATGATTTCTCCTTCTCAATCGAGTAAGTTTCTATGGAAACGACAGGATTTTCATGTGGGAGGCGAGTATCTCATTTCGGATGCAGTAATCGTTCTTTACTGCATCCCTCCCTCCCTATCTTGGAAGATTTAACACAGAAATAGCGTCGCTATGAAATAGTATTGGTTCTCTGACAACTCCTTCGAAATTGAGTAACGTTTCTATGGGAACGACAGGATGTTCTTTTGGGAGGCGAGTATCTCTTTTCTGATGCACTATTCCTTCTTTACTGCATTCCTCGCTTCCTCACTTTCACGAATTAACACAGAAATTGCGTCGCTGTGAAATACAATGGGTTCCACGCATTCTCCTTCCCAGTCGAGTAACGTTTCTATGGAAATGAAAGGAATTTCTTTTGGGAGTCGAGATATTTTTTTCCGATGCACTATTACTTCTTTACTGCAACTCTCGCTCCCTCTATTTTACGAATTGACACTGAAATTGAGTCGCTATGTAATACTACGTGTTCCACGTATTCTCCTTCCCAGTCGAGGAACGTATCTATGGAAATGAAGGGTTTTTCTTTTGGGAGTCGAGTATATCTTTTCCGAAGCTCTATTCCTTCTTTACTGCATCCCTCGCTCCCTCACTTTGACGAATTAACACAGAAATTGCGTCGCTGTGAAATACTATGGGTTCCACGCATTCTCCTTCCCAGTCAAGTAACGTTTCTATGGAAATGAACGGTTTTTCTTTGGAAGTCGATTATATCTTATCCGATGCACTATTCCATCTTTACTGCATCCCTCGCTCCCTCACTTTGACGAATTAACACAGAAATTGCGTCGCTATGAAATACTATGGGTTCTATGACAAATCCTTCTAAATCGAGTAACGTTTCTATGGAAACGACAGGATTTTCTTATGGGAGGCGAGTATCTCCTTTCCTATGCACCATTACTTCTTTACTGCATCCCTCGCTCCCTCACATTGACGAATTAACACTGAAATTGCGTCGATACGAAATACTATAGGGTTCTATTACTTCTCTATCTAAATCGAGTAACGTTTCTATGGAAACGACTGGATTTTCTTTTTGGAGGCGAGTATCTCTTTTCTGATGCACTATTCCTAATTTACTGCATGCCTCGCTCCCTCACATTGACGAATTAACGCAGAAATTGCGTCGCTATGAATTACTATGGGTTCTATGACTTCTCCTTCTCAATCGAATAAGTTTCTATGGAATTGACAGGATTTTCTTGTGGGAGGCGAGTATCTCATTTCGGATGCAGTAATCCTTCTTTACTGCATCCCTCCCTCCCTAACTTTGAAGAATTAACACAGAAATATCGTCGCTGTGAAATAGTATTGGTTCTCTGATAACTCCTTCGAAATTGAGTAACGTTTCTATGGGGACGACTGGATGTTCTTTTGGGAGGCGAGTATCTCCTTTCTGATGCACTATTCCTTATATACTGCATCCCTCGTTCCCTAACATTGACAAATTATCACAGAAATTGCGTCGCTATGAAATACTATGGGTTCTATGACTTCTCTTTCTAAATCCAGTTATGTTTCTATGGAAACGAGAGGATTTTCTTCTAGGAGGCGAGTATCTCTATTCTGATGCACTATTCCTTCTTTACTGCATCCCTCGCTCTCTCACATTGACAAATTAACAGTGAAATTGCCTCGCTATGAAATACTATAGGTTCTATGACTTCTCCAACTAAATCGAGAAACGTTTCTATGGAAACGAAAGGATTTTCTGTAGGGAGACGAGTATCTCATTTCTGATGCAGTATTCCTTCTTTACTGCGTCTCTCGTTTAATCACTTTGACAAATTAACACAGAAATTGCGTCGCTATGAGATACTATGTGTTCTATGACTTCTCCTTCTAAATCGAGTATCGTTTCTACGGCAACGACAGGATTTTCCTTTGGGAGGCGAGTATCACCTTTCCGATGCGCTATTCCTTCTTTACTGTATCCCTCGCTCCCTCACTTTGACGAATTAACACAGAAATTGCCACGCTACGAAATACCATGGATTCCACGCATTCTCCATCCCAGTCGAGTAACGATTTATGGAAATGAAAGGAATTTCCTTTGGGAGTCGAGAATATTTTTTTCCGATGCACTATTACTTCTTTACTGCATCTCTCGCTCCCTCTATTTGTCGAATTAACACTGAAATTGAGTCGCTATGTAATACTACGTGTTCCACGCATTCTCCTTCCCAGTCGAGGAACGTATCTATGGATATGAAGGGTTTTTCTTTTGGGAGTCTAGTATATCTTTTTCGAAGCTCTATTCCTTCTTTACTGCATCCCTCGCTCCCTCACTTTGACGAATTAACACAGAAATTGCGTCGCTGTGAAATACTATGGGTTGCACGCATTCTCCTTCCCAGTCGAGTAACGTTTCTTTGGAAATGAAAGGTTTTTCTTTTGGAAGTCGATTATATCTTTTCCGATGCACTATTCCATCTTTACTGCATCCCTGGCTCCCTCACATTGACGAATTAACACTGAAATTGAGTTGCTATGAAATGCTATGGTTTGCATTCCGTCTACTTCCCACTCGAGTAACGTATCTATGGCAACGACAGTATACTCTTTGGGAGGCGAGTATCTATTTTCTGATGCACTATTCCTTCTTTTCTGCATTCCTCGCTCCCTCACTTTGGCGAATTAACACAGAAATTGCGTCGCTATGAAATACTATGGGTTCTATGACATCTCCTTCTAAATCGAGT
Source organism: Schistocerca serialis cubense (assembly GCF_023864345.2). Classification (NCBI taxonomy): domain Eukaryota; kingdom Metazoa; phylum Arthropoda; class Insecta; order Orthoptera; family Acrididae; genus Schistocerca; species Schistocerca serialis. The sequence continues at coordinate 8,235,166 of NW_026048462.1, forward strand.
AACGTTTCTATGGAAACGACAGGATTTTCTTATGGGAGGCGAGTATCTCCTTTCCGATGCACTATTCGTCTATACTGCATCCCTCGCTACTTCACATTGACGAATTGGGTCCGGTTGGGTTGGTTTGGGGGATTAAAGGGACCAGACTGCTATGGTCATCGGTCCCTTTTTCCAAAGACAAAGAACACCCACAGAGAATAAAAACGAGGAACAGAAGAGATCACAGACGATACAGAACAAGAGATACTGAGACAAAGACAAGACAAAACAAACTAAAACCACACAGAATGTGACGGTGGTTGGCCGACCATAGACATAAAAAAGGAAAGGCCAACCACTTAGAAACACATTAAAAAATCAGTACAAAACCATAGGCCAAAGGCCAGAATCAACACAAAACAATAAAATAAAACAGAAACACTCAGAGTAAATGATAAAATCCCCCTGCCCTAATAAAACATAAAACTAAGTCAGCCATAGTGGAGTCGTCTATTAAAAGGGCAGGGAGCGTAGCAGGCAGCGCAAATGTCTGCCTGACCACAGCTAAAAGGGGGCAGGCCAGCAAAATGTGGGCCACTGTCAAAGCTGCCCCACAGCGACATAGAGGAGGGTCCTCCCGGCGCAGTAAATAACTGTGTGTCAGCCGGGAGTGGCCAATGCGGAGCCGGCAAAGAACTACTGAGTCCCTGCGAGTGGCTCGCAGGGATGACCGCCACACAGCCGTCGTCTCCTTGACAGCACGGAGTTTATTGCGCATTGTCAGTTCGCGCCATTCATCGTCCCATAGCGCCAAGATTTTGCGGCGGAAGTCTGCCCGCAAATCAGTCTCTGGGAGGCCAACGTCCAGAGATGGCTTACTGGTGGCCTCTTTCGCCAGGCGGTCAACATGTTCGTTACCCGGGATACCGACATGACCGGGGGTCCACACAAAGACCACAGAGCGGCCGCAACAGGCGAGAGTATGCAGAGACTCGTGGATAGCCATCACCAGACGAGAACGAGGGAAACACTGGTCGAGAGATCGTAAACCGCTCAGGGAATCGCTACAGATAACGAAGGACTCACCTGAGCAGGAGCGGATATACTCTAGGGCACGAAAGATGGCGACCAGTTCAGCAGTGTAAACGCTGCAGCCATCCGGCAAGGAACGTTGTTCGGAATGGTCCCCTAGAGTGAGCGCATATCCGACACGACCAGCAACCATCGAACCGTCAGTGTAAACAACACCAGAGCCCTGATACGTGGCCAGGATGGAATAAAAGCGGCGGCGGAAGGCCTCTGGAGGGACTGAGTCCTTAGGGCCCTGTGCCAAGTCGAGCCGAAGGCTAGGGCGACGAACACACCATGGGGGTGTATGCAAAGTAGCCCGGAAAGGAGGTGGAACAGTGAAACCCTGGAGCCCAGAGAGAAGCTCTTTGACGCGGACCGCTATTGTACAACCAGACCGGGGCCGACGTTCTGGCATACGGACGACCGACCGCGGGAACAGGAGACGATAGTTTGGATGCCCGGGCGAGCTTAGAACATGGGCAGCATAAGCGGCCAGCAAACGTTGGCGTCGGAACCGCAGTGAAGGTACACCTGCCTCCACTAGTACGCTGTCCACAGGGCTGGTGCGGAAAGCACCAGTGGCAAGGCGTATCCCGCTGTGGAGAATCGGGTCCAGCACCCGTAACGCAGATGGGGATGCTGAGCCATAAGCCAGGCTCCCATAATCCAGACGGGACTGGATTAACGCCTGGTACAGCCGCAACAGTGTAGAGCGGTCGGCGCCCCAGCGGGTGTTGCTCAAGCATCTCAGAGCGTTTAGATGCCGCCAACACGTCTGTTTCAGCTGCCGGATATGAGGCAGCCAAGTCAACCGGGCATCGAAAACCACCCCCAAAAACCTGTGGGTCTTCACCACAGCAAGGAGTTCGTCGGCAAGATAAAGCCGTGGCTCAGGATGGACTGTTCGGCGCCGGCAGAAATGCATAACCCGGGTCTTGGCTGCCGAAAACTGAAACCCATGCGCTACAGCCCAAGACTGCGCCTTACGGATAGCGCCCTGTAGCTGACGTTCAACAGCTGCAATGCCAGTAGAGCTGTAATAAAGGCAGAAGTCGTCAGCATACAGGGAAGCGGAGACAGAATTTCCCACGGCCGCAGCAAGCCCGTTAATGGCTATTAAAAACAGACAGACACTTAAAACAGAGGCCTGTGGCACACCGTTCTCCTGGACGTGGGAGGAACTATACGAGGCCGCGACTTGCACGCGGAAGGTACGACACGACAGAAAATTGCGGATAAAAATCGGCAGAGGACCCCGAAGACCCCATCCATGAAGCGTAGAAAGAATGTGATGACGCCCTGTCGTATCGTACGCCTTCTGCATGTCGAAATAGACAGCGACCAGGTGCTGACGGCGGTCAAAAGCAGTACGGATGGCCGACTCCAGGCTCACCAGATTGTCGGTGGCGGATCGGCCTCTACGGAACCCACCCTGAGACGGAGCCAGAAGGCCCCGAGACTCCAGTACCCAATGCAAGCGCCGGCTCACCATCCGTTCAAGCAACTTGCAAAGAACGTTGGTGAGGCTAATGGGACGGTAGCTGTCCACCTCCAGAGGGGTCTTTCCAGATTTCAAAACGGGGATGACAATGCCTTCCCGCCATTGCGACGGAAACTCCCCCTCGACCCAAAGACGGTTGTAAAGATCGAGAAGGCGCCGCTGGCAGTCCACTGAAAGGTGTTTCAGCATCTGACAGTGGATGCCATCTGGCCCAGGAGCGGTATCAGGGCAAGCAGCTAGGGCACTGCGAAATTCCCACTCACTGAATGGAGCATTGTAAGATTCCGGGTGGTTGGTGCAAAACGAAAGGCTCCGACGTTCCAGCCGCTCTTTAATGGAGCGGAAGGCCTGGGGGTAATTCGCAGAAGCGGAACTCATAGCAAAATGCTCTGCTAAGCGATTTGCAATGACGTCGGAGTCAGTACAAACGGCTCCATTCAGTGAGAGCGCAGGGACGCTGGCAGGGGTCCGATAGCCGTAGACGCGTCGAATCTTGGCCCAGACCTGCGAGGGAGCGACATGGAGGCCAATGGTGGACACATACCGCTCCCAGCACTCCTTCTTGCCTTGGCGGATAAGGAGGCGGGCCCGCGCACGCAGCCGTTTGAAGGCGATAAGGTGGGCTAAGGAGGGATGTCGCTTGTGACGCTGGAGCGCCCGCCGGCGATCTTTAATCGCTTCAGCGATCTCAGGCGACCACCAAGGCACAGCCTTCCGCCGAGGGGACCCAGAAGAACGGGGAATGGCAGATTCGGCGGCAGTAACGATTCCGGTGGTGACCGATTGAACCACCGCATCAATGTTATCAGTAGAGAGAGGCTCAAAAGCGGCAGTGGAGGAGAACAAATCCCAGTCAGCCTTATTCATAGCCCATCGGCTAGGGCTATGAGAAGAGTGACGCTGTGGTAGTGACAAAAAGAGCGGAAAGTGGTCACTACCACACAGGTCGTCATGCACACTCCATTGGACAGACGGTAAGAGGCTATGGCTACAGATGGAAAGGTCAATGGCGGAGTAGGTGCCATGCGCCACACTGAAGTGTATGAAGGCACCATCATTCAACAGCGAGAGATCGAGCTGCGACAATAAATGCTCAACGATGGCGCCTCGACCTGTGGCCACTGACTCACCCCACAGAGGGTTATGGGCGTTGAAGTCGCCCAATAGCAAGAAGAGTGGCGGCAATTGGGCGACCAGTGCAGCCAGGACATGCTGCGAGACATCACCATCCGGTGGAAGGTAAAGACTGCAGACGGTAATAGCCTGTGGCGTCCACACGCGTACAGCGACAGCCTCTAAAGGCGTCTGGAGAGGGATAGACTCGCTGTGCAGAGTGTGAAGGACATATATGCAGACGCCACCAGACACCCTTTCATAAGCTGCTCGGTTCTTATAATAACCCCGATAGCCACGGAGGGCGGGGGTTCGCAATGCCGGAAACCAAGTTTCCTGTAGAGCAATGCAAAGGAAAGGATGAAGGCTGATAAGCTGGTGGAGCTCAGCTAGATGGTGGAAGAAACCGCTGCAGTTCCACTGGAGGATGGTATTAGCCATGGATGGGAAAGGCGTGAAGGGACTGGGGAGGCAGATTACGCCTCCGGGGCCCCTGCTGCTACTGAGTAACCACCTGGACAACAGCCATCTATTGCATCCGAGGGACTGGCGAGATCCAGGTCCTCAGCAGACGCCAGAATCTCCACCTCATCTTCCGACGCAGAGGGAGAAGGTTGCGGAGGGACAGGTGCCACCGCAATTACAGGATGCTTGGGAGCCTTTTTCTTCGACTGCTTTGCGCGCTGTGCCTTAGGTGGGTCTGGCTGGGAGGGCCTAACTGGGTCAGTCTCAGGGACTGAAGACGACCGTGACGCCCTACGACCAGCGACCGGTGGTTGTTTGACAAACTTGCAGGCGTCCGCTTTGGCACTGGGCAAAGCCTGGGAAGGGAGGGCCCCAAGGGACCCCTTCCGAGAGAGAGAAGCCGAAGAAGGCTCACGCTTCTCCAGCTGTGAAGGGGGAACAGATGTCCCCGGTGGTTGGGGTGGTGTTGCTCCTGAAGCAGATGGAGCAGGAGCAACAGGGAGTGAAGTGCCCCCCGCAACCAAGGGGGCCGGTTAATTCTGGCAGAGCTGAGAGTGAACACGTGTTGCAGCAGCGGCATAGGTAGACGTCATGGGCACTGGATGTAGCCGCTCATATTTCCGCCTTGCCTCGGTGTAGGTTAGGCGGTCCGGGGTCTTATATTCCATTATCTTCCTTTCCTTCTGGAAAATCCGACAGTCCGGTGAGCAGGGGGAATGGTGCTCTCCACAGTTAACACAGATGGGAGGCGGAGCACATGGAGTATCAGGATGCGAAGGACGTCCGCAATCCCGACACGTGATGCTGGAAGTACAGTGAGATGACATGTGCCCGAACTTCCAGCATTTAAAACACCGCATCGGAGGCGGGATATATGGTTTCACATCACAACGGTAAACCATCACCTTAACCTTTTTGGGTAAGACATCACCCTCAAAGGCCAAGATGAAGGCACCGGTGGCGACCTGACTATCCCTCGGACCCCGATGGACGCGCTGGACGAAGTGAACACCTCGTCGTTCGAGGTTGGCGCGTAATTCATCGTCGGACTGCAGAAGAAGATCCCTGTGGAATATAATACCCTGGACCATGTTGAGACTCTTATGCGGCATGATGCTAACGGAAACATCCCCCAACTTGTCACAATTGAGCAACCTCCGTGACTGGGCAGAGGATGCGTTTTGATGAGCACAGAACCAGAGCGCATCTTGGACAAGCCCTCCACCTCCCCGAACTTGTCCTCTAAATGCTCCACAAAAAACTGGGGCTTGGTCGACATGAACGATTCTCCATCAACCTGCGTGCACACGAGGTACCGGGGTGAATATTCTCCATTGCCTTCTTGAGCAAGACGTTCCTCCCATGGAGTAGCTAGGCAGGGAAACGATCTCTGAACAAATTTCTTCCCGTTGAGGTTAGATCTCGATCGCTTAGAGACTGCTGGGGGAGGCCCACCAACGATAGATGATGTACCACGCTTCATTGCGGGTCATCCGCCCTGATGCCACCTACTCCGACCAAGGGCCCTCCCCACGGGCGCCACCCAGCCACAGCAATAGCCACCTGGCACGATGGCCATTGCCGAGAGTCCTGATGCCCCAGGGAGATGGGCATCTACTCCTTGGCATACGTGGGGAGTGAACGGCGCAGGCATCAGTAGAGCGATCCCTGTGTTGTCAGGGGGCTACAATCAAGAGGGTACATGGCGGCCCCACCAGAACGGACTGGCTACCGTGCTGGATGTTAGGTGACATGTGGTCCATGGGCGTCGTCAGTGCAGAAAATGGCCCTGCACAGTGCTTGGCAGAAAGTGCACGCAGGAGCGCATCCATGCCCAAGCGATGGAGAGCGGGCAAGACGGCAATGCAGCGACGAATAAGATGGCGAAAGTTCTCAACACAACACGGACACAATGCACCAAGTAAGGCGCCCTTCCCCAATCGGCTCGCTCTTCGGAAAATTTTGAGATATGGAGGTCAAACCTGACAGGGGACCATCACATAAGGCCGAAACGTTTGAGACTCCTTTTAGTCGCCTCTTACGACAGGCAGGAATACCGCGGGCCTATTCTAACCCCCGAACCCGCAGGGGGGCATTGACGAATTCACACTGATATTGCGTCGCTATGAAATACAGTGTAAGGTACAGTGAAGCGACTCTAACAGCCTCTCCTGTACAAATGTCAACCTCACCTACCCGAGTTGCAGCTAAGGATTGCTGCACGGTACACCCTGTTATTGCTAACGAGGCTCTGACGACCGAGTGTTTCCCGGGATAAGGAAACGCCCCCTATCAAGTGCCAACGGTCTCAAAGAGAGCGGATGAGCGGATAGAGGCAGGGCACTCTCTTGTCCTTGGAGTGAGAAATTGCTCCTAAAGGCGGAAGAACTTCACAGTCAACGGCATAGGATGGAGAAGGCAACGGGAAACCACTCCATTAAAGATCACTCAAGATATCCCAAGAATCAGTAGCGCACCATGCCAGAATCTTCTGTTAAACATAAATCCGGAGTAATAGTCCCCCAATCGGATCTCCGGGTGGGGACAATGGAAGGTCAGGCAAAGTTGAAGAATACACTAAAAATAGCAACATGGAATGTAAGAACACTCCTCCAATGCGGGAAATTAGAGAACCTCAAACTAGAGATGGACAGAATGGGAACAGACATAATAGGAATATCTGAGATGCGATGGCCTGAACCAGGAGACTTCAGATCAGGAAATTATCGTATCATTCATACAGGTACTAACCAAGGAACAACTGGAATCGGTGGAGTTGGAATAATTCTAAAAGGAAAACTCGGGAATCTAGTCACAGGATATGTGCAATTTAACTCTAGGATAATACTAGTCAAAATTGGAACCAAACCAAAGAACACGGTAATAGTACAAGTCTATATGCCGACATCGGCAGAAGAAGACGATGTAATAGAAACAGTGTATGAAGACATCAACAAAGTTATAAATTATGTTAAAGGTGAAGAGAACTTAATTATAATGGGAGATTGGAATGCTAGTGTTGGAGAAGAGAAAGTTGACGGAATTGTAGGGAAATATGGTCTAGGAGATAGAAACGAAAGAGGAAGCCGGCTAATTGAATTTTGTGCCAAAAACAAGTTGGTCATAGCGAACTCCCTTTTCAACCACCATAAAAGAAGAAGGTACACGTGGAAAGCCCCAGGAGATACTAGAAGACACCAAATCGACTATATATTAGTAAAATCGCGTTTTAAAAACCAAATCAAGGATTGCAGAAGCTACCCGTCTGCGGATATTAATAGTGATCACAACCTTGTAATGATGAAATGCTTACTCAAACTCAAGCGATTAGAGAGAAAAACGAACAAAGTATGGAACAGAGATAACCTAAAGTCTGAAGAACTAGTGATCCCTTATGCACGGAAAACTGATGAGATGGCATCAAACATTATTCCCGGGAGTACTAACGAGGAGTGGAAACAAATCAAAGAAGGCATACATAAAGCAGCAGAAGAATTTATTGGGAAAGCCAAACCTGTAAACAGGAAAGAGTGGATAACACCTGAAATAATTTGTCTAATGGAAGAAAGAAGACTATACAAAAATGCCTCTGACGAGCAAAGCGAAAACAAATATAGAAAGCTTAGAAACCAAATAAACAGAGAATCTAGGAAAGCAAAAGAAAATTACCTCAACAGCATTTGTAAAGAGGTGGAGGAAAACATGGTTAAAGGAAAAACTGACTTGGCCTACAGAACAATAAAACAAAACTTTGCTAAACGGAAAGTAAAATCTTCAGGAACTATAAAGAACAAAGAGGGCAAGGTACTATTTGGATATGACACGCTGAAGAGATGGCAAGAATACATTGAAGAGCTATATCAAGGAGACCCTCTAACAGATAATATGATAGAATTAAGCGAAGAAGTAGAGAAAGAAGAACTAGGGGACACAATTCTGAAAGATGAATTTGAAAAAGCACTAAAAGAACTACCAGATAAGAAAGCGGCAGGTGTTGATGATATACCTTCTGAACTAATTAAGAAATCAGGAGACAAAATGAAAGCTACATTACTGCAACTCATACAGAAAATATACAAAACAGGTGAAGTTCCTGAAGACTATCAGAAATGCATCATATTCCCCATACCTAAGAAAGCATCTACTATGGACTGTGAAAACCATCGAACACTCAGTCTTCTTTCACACGCATCAAAAATTCTAATAAGAATAATTTTGAAAAGAGTTGAAAACCAATTGAATAGCACTCTAAGTGAAGACCAATTCGGTTTTAGAAGCGGTGTAGGGACGAGGGAAGCAATCTTATCTTTAAGACTAATAATTGAGAAACAAATTTCCAAAAACAAACAAGTATTTATAGCCTTCGTAGACCTCGAAAAGGCATTTGACAATGTTGTATGGCCAGAAATGTTTAGAATTCTGAAGAAGGCTGGTCTGAAATATAATGATAGAAGGATAATCTTTAAAATATACCAAAATGAAACAGCCTTAGTTAAGAAGGAAAACAAAGAAGAAACAGCAAGAATAAGGAAAGGAGTGAGACAGGGATGCCCACTATCTCCAGTAATTTTCAACGCATATATCCAAGAAGCAATAGACAAAATAAGAGAGAATATTGAAGTAGGAATAAAACTTAATGGAATGAAAATAGATATGTTGCGATATGCAGATGATATCGCCATAATTACAGAAAGGAAAGAAGATTTAGAAGCCGCACTCAATGAAATGGAAAACACCTTAAAAGAACAGTATGGAATGAAAATAAATAAGAAAAAGACTAAAGTGATGGTGAGTGGCGCCCTGAACTACAATGAACCCATACGAATAACAATAAAGGGAGAGAAACTAGGGCAGGTTACAGAATTTAACTACTTAGGTAGCAAAATAACAGCAGATGGAAGGAGCAAAAGTGACATTAAAAACAGAATACAACTTGCCAAAATAGCATTCAATGGAAAAAGAAACTTACTGACGAGTAGAAATGTTAGTTTAGACGTAAGAAAGAGAGTCATGAAAACCTATGTGTGGAGTACAGCCCTTTACGGATGTGAAACTTGGACTAGTGGAAAAGAAGAAAAGAGAAGATTAGAGGCATTCGAAATGTGGTGCTACCGGAGAATGGAAAAAATCAGCTGGCGAGACAAGGCTACAAACGAAGATGTCCTCAGAAGAGTGAAAGAAAACAGATCTCTTTGGCGAAATATACAGAAAAGAAGAATAACCTTCATAGGTCACATTTTACGGCATAACAATTTCATTAAGAGAATATTAGAAGGAATCATTGAAGGAAGAACTCGCCGAGGACGACCTAGATTAAGCTACATTCAACAAGTAATAAATGACATCGGGTGCCAGACCTATGCAGATATGAAGAAGAAAGTTGACAAAAGAACGGAATGGCGTGCTGCTGCCAACCAACCTGTGGGTTGATAACCGAAGAAGAAGATGAAATACTATATGTTCTATGACTTCTTCTTCTTAATCGAGTAAAGTTTGTATGGATAAGACAGGATTTTCTTTAGGCAGGCGAGAATCTCTTTTCGGATGCAGTATTCTTTATTTACTGCATCCCTCCCTCCCTCACTTTGACGAATATACACAGAAATAGCGTCGCTATGAAATAGTATGTGTTCTATGACTTCTCCTTCTAAATCGAGTAACGTTTCTATGTAAACGAAAGGATTTCTTTCGGGAGCCGAGTATCTCTTTTCTGATGCACTATTCCTTCTTTACTGCATCCCTCGCTCCCACACTTTGACGAATTAACCCTGAAATTGAGTCGCTTTGAAATACTATGCGTTTCATGACTTCTCCTTCTAAATCGAGTAACGTTTCTATGGAAACGACAGGATTTTCTTTTGGGAGGCGAGTATCTCTTTTCTGATGCACTATTCCTTATTTACTGCATCCTTCGCTCCCTCACATTGACGAATTAACGCAGAAATTGCGTCGCTATGATATACTATGGGTTCTATGACTTCTCCTTCTCAATCGAGTAAGTTTCTATGGAAACGACAGGATTTTCTTTTAGGAGGCGAGTATCTCTTTTCTGATGCACTATTCCTTATTTACTGCATCCTTCGCTCCCTCACTTTGCCGAATTAACACCGAAATTGCGTCGCTGAGAAATACTATGATTTCCACGCATTCTCCTTCCCAGTCCAGTAACGTTTCTATGGAAATGAACGGTTTTTCTTTTGGAAGTCGATTATATCTTTTCCGATGCACTATTCCATCATTACTGCATCCCTCGCTCCCTCACATTGACGGATTAACACTGAAATTGAGTTGCTATGAAAGGCTATGGTTTGCATTCCCTCTACTTCCCACTGGAGTAACGTTTCTATGGCAACGACAGGATACTCTTTGGGAGGCGAGTATCTATTTTCTGATGCACTATTCCTTCTATACTGCATTCCTCGCTCCCTCACTTTGACGAATTATCACAGAAATTGCGTCGCTATGAAATACTATGGGTTCTATGACATCTCCTTCTAAATCGAGTAACGTTTCTATGGAAACGACAGGATCTTCTTATGGGAGGCGAGTATCTCCTTTCCGATGCACTATTACTTCTTTACTGCATCCCTCGCTCCCTCACATTGACGAATTAACACTGAAATAGCGTCGCTACGAAATACTATGGGTTCTATTACTTCTCTATCTAAATCGAGAAACGTTTCTAGGGAAACGAGAGGATTTTCTTTTGGGAGGCGAGTATCTCCTTTCCAATGCACTATTCCTTCTTTACTGCATCCCTCCCTCCCTCAATTTGACGAATAAACACAGAAATAGCGTCGCTATGAAATAGTGTGAGTTCTCTGACAACTCCTTCGAAATCGACTAACGTTTCTATGGGAACGACAGGATGTTCTTTGGGAGGCGAGTATCTCCTTTCTGATGCACTATTCCTTATATACTGCATCCCTCGTTCCCTAACATTGACGAATTAACACAGAAATTGCGTCGCTATGAAATACTATGGGTTCTATGACTTCTCTTTCTAAATCGAGTAATGTTTCTATGGAAACGAGAGGATTTCCTTTTAGGAGGCGAGTATCTCTTTTCTGATGCACTATTCCTTATTTACTGCATCCCTCGCTTCCTCACATTGACGAATTAGCACAGAATATGCGTAGCTATGAAATACTATGGCTTCTATGACGTCTCTTTCAAAATCGAGTAACGTTTCTATGGAAGCGACAGGATTTTCTTTTGGAGGCGGGTATCTCCTTTCCGATGCACTGTTCCTTCTTTACTGCATCCCTCGCTCCCTCACTTTGACGAATTAACCCTGAAATTGAGTCGCTTTGAAATACTGTGGGTTATATGACTCCTCCTCCTAAATAGAGTAACGTTTCTATGGCAACGACAGGATTTTCTTTTGCGAGGCGAGTATCTCCTTTCTGATGCACTATTCCTTCTTTACTGCATCCCTCGCTCCCTCACTTTGACGAATTAACACTGAAATTGCGTCGCTACGAAATACTATGGGTTCTATTACTTCTCTATCTAAATCGAGTACCGTTTCTATGGAAACGACTGGATTCTCTTTTGGGAGGCGATTATCTCCTTTCCGATGCACTATTCCTTCTTTACTGCATCCCTCGCTCCCTCACATTGACGAATTAACACAGAACTTGCGACGCTTTCAAATACTATGCATTCTATGACTTCTTCTTCTAAATCGAGTAACGTTTCTATGGAAACGACAGGATTTACTTTTTGGAGCCGAGTATCTCCTTCCCGATGCACTATTCCTTCATTACTGCATCCCTCGCTCCCTCACTTTGACGAATTAACAAAGAAATTGCGTCGCTATGAATTACTAAGGGTTCTATGATTTCTCCTTCTATATCGAGTAACGTATCTATGGAAACGACAGGATTTTCTTTTAGGAGGCGAGTATCTCCTTTCCGATGTACTATTTCTCCTTTTCTCCGTCTCTCGCCCTCTCAAATTGACGAATTAACACTGAAATTGCGTGGCTATTAAATACTATGGGTTCTATGACTTCTTCTTCTAAATCGAGTAACGTTTCTATGGAAACGACAGGACTTTCTTTTCGGAGGCGAGTTTCTCCTTTCCGACGCACAATTCCTTCTTTACTGCATCCCTCGCTCCCTCACTTTGACGAAATAACACAGAAATTGCGTCGCTATGAATTAGTATGGGTTCTATGACTACTCCTTCTAAATCGATTAACGTTTCAATCGATACGACAGGATTTTCTTTTGGGAGGCGAGTATCTCCTTTCCGATGCACTATTCCTTCTTTACTGCTTCCCTCGCTCCCTCACTTTGACGAATTAACCCTGAAATTGCGTCGCTATGAAATACAATGGATTCTATGACTTCTCCTTCTAAATCGAGTAACGTTTCTATGGAAACGACTCAATTTCCTTTTGGGAGGCGAGTATCTCCTTTCCGATGCACTATTCCTTCTATACTCCATCGATCGCTCATTCACTTTGACGAATTAACACAGAAATTGCGTCGCTGTGAAATACTATGGGTTACACGCATTCTAATTTCCCAGTCGAGTACCGGTTCTATTGGAATGAAAGGAGTTTCTTTTGGGAGTCGAGTATATCTTTTCCGATGCACTATTCCTACTTTACTGCATCCCTCGCTCCCTAACTTTGACGAATTAACACAGAAATTGCGTCGCTATGAGACAGTATGGGTTCTATGGCTTCTCCTTCTAAATCGAGAAACGTTTCGATTAAATCGGCAGGATTTTCTTTTGGGAGATGAGAATCTCTTTTTGATGCACTATTCCTCCTTTACTGCATCCCTCGCTCCCTCACTTTGACGAATTAACGCTGAAATTGAGTCGCTATGAAATACTACGGGTTCTATGACTTCTCCTTCTAAATCGAGTAACGTTTCGATTAAAACGCCTGGATTTTCTTTTGGGAGATGAGTATCCCTTTTTTGAAGCACTTTTCCTCCATTACTGCATCCCGCGCTACCTCACTTTGACGTATTAACGCTGAAATTGAGTCGCTATGTTATACTATCGGTTTTATGACTTCTGCTTCTAAAAAGAGTAACGTTTCTATGGAAGAGACAGGATTTTCTTTTGGGAGGCGAGTATCTCCTTTCCGATGCACTATACCTTCTTTACTACTTCCCTCGCACCCTCACTTTTACGAACTAACAGTGATATTGCGTCGCTATGAAATATTATGGGTTCTACGACTTCTCCTCTTAAATCGAGTAACGTTTCTATGGAAGCGACAGGATTTTCATTTGGAAGACGACTGTCTCCTTTCCGATGCAGTATTCCTTATTTACTGCACTCTACGACTTCTCCTCTTAAATCGAGTAACGTTTCTATGGAAGCGACAGGATTTTCATTTGGAAGACGACTGTCTCCTTTCCGATGCAGTATTCCTTATTTACTGCATCCCTCATTCCCACACTTTGACGAATTAACACAGAAATGGCGTCGCTGTGAAATACTATGTGTTGCACGCATTCTCCGTTCCACTTGAGTAACGTATCTACGGCAACGACTGGATTTTCTTTGGGAAGCGAGTAATACTTTTCTGTTCCACTATTCCTTCTTTACTGCATCCCTCGCTCCCTAACTTTGACGAATTAACACAGAAATTGCGTCGCTCTGAGATAGTATGGGTTCTATGACTTCCCCTTCTAAATCGAGTAAAGTTTCGATTAAAACGACTGGATTTTCTTTTTGGAGATGAGTGTCTCTTATTTGAAGCACTATTCCTCTATTACTGCATCCCTCGCCCCCTCACTTCGACGAATTAACGCTGAAATTGAGTCGCTATGAAATACTATGGGTTCTATGACTTCTCCTTTTAAAAAGGGTAACGTTTCTATATAAAAGACAGGATTTTCTTTTGGGTGGCGAGTATCTCCTTTCCGATGCACTATACCTTCTTTACTGCTTCCCTCGCTCCCTCACTTTGAAAAACTAACACAGAAATTGCGTCGCAATCAAATACTATGGGTTCTACGACTGCTCCTTCTAGATCGAGTAACGTTTCTATGGAAGCGACAGGATTTTCTTTTGGGAGGCGAGTATCTCCTTTCCGATGCACTATTCCTTCCCTACTGCATCCCGCGCTCCCTCACATTAAACGAATTATCACCGAATTTGAGTCCATACGAAATACTATGGGTTGCATGCATTCTCCGTCCCACTCGATTAACGTTTCTATGGCAACGACTGAATTTTCTTTGGGAGGCGAGTATCACTTTTCAGATGCACTATACCTTCTTTACTGCATCCCTCGCTCCCTCACATTGACTAATTAACACTGAAATGGCGTCGCTATGAAATACTATGGGTTATATGACTTCTCCTTCTAAATCGAGTAACGTTTCAATAGAAACAACAGGATTTTCTTTTGGGAGGCGAGTTTCACTTTTCTGATGCACTATTCCTTCATTACTGCGTCCCTCGCTAGCTCACTTTGACGATCTAACACTGATATTGAGTCGCTAAGAAATACTACGGGTTCTATGTTTTCTCCTTCAAAATCGAGTAACGTTTCTATGGAAACGAGAGAATTTTCTTTTGGGAGACGAGTATCTCCTTTCCAATGCACTATTCCTTCTTTACTGCATCCATCGCTCTCTCACAATGACGAATTTACACACAAATGGCGTCGCAATGAAATAGTATGGGTTCTATGACGTCTTTTACTAAATTGAGTAACGTTTCTATATAAACGACAGGATTTTCTTTTGGGAGGCGAGTATCTCCTTTCCGATGCACTGTTCCTTCTTTACTGCCTCCCTAGCAACTTCACTTTGACGCATTGAGACAGAATTTTGCGTCGCTGTGAAATACTATGTGTTCCACGCATTCTCCTTCCCAGTCGGGGAACGTTTCTATGGAAATGAAAGGATTTTCTTTTGGGAGACGAATACATCTTTTCCGATGCACTATTCCTTCTTTACTGCATCCCCTGCTGCCTCACATTGACGAATTGACACTGAAATAGGGTCGCTATGAAATACAATGGGTTATATGGCTTCTCCTTCTAAAAAGAGTAACGTTTCTATGGAAACGACTGGATTTTCTTTTAAAAGTCGAGTATCTCTTTTCTGATGCACTATTCCTACTTTACTGCATCCCTAGCTCCCTCACATTGACGAATAAACACATATATGGCGTCGCAAGGAAATGCTATGGGTTCTATGGCTTCTCCTTCTAAATAGAGTAACGTTTCTATGGAAACGACAGCATTTTCTTTTGGGAGGCGTGCATCTCCTTTCCGATGCACTATTCCTTCTTTACTGCATCATTCGCTCCTCCACATTGACGGAGTAACACAGAAATTGCGTCGCTATGAAATACTATGGGTTCTATGACTTCTCCTTCTAAATCGAGTAACGTTTCTTGGGAAAAGACATGAACTTCTTTTGTGAGGCGAGTATCTCCTTTCCGATGGACTATTCCTTCTTTACTGCATCCCTCGCTCCCTCTCATTCACGAATGAATACAGAGATTGCGTCGCTATGAAATACTATGGGTTCTATGAGATCTCCTTGTAAACCGAGTAACGTTTCTATGGAAGCGAGAGGTTTTTCTTCTGAGTGGCGAGTATTTCTTTTCTGATGTCCTATTCTTTGTTTACTGCATCCCTCGCACCCTCACTTTGACGAATTAACACAAAAATTGCGTCGCTATGAAATACTGTGTGTTCTATGACTTCTCCTTCTAAATCGAGTAACGGTTCTATGGAAACGACAGGATTTTCTTTTGTGAAGCGAGTTCTCTTTTCTGATGCACTATTCCTTCTTTACTGCATCCCTCACTCCCTCACATTGACGAATTAACACTGAAATTGCGTCGCTATGAAATACTATGGGTTCTATGACTTCTCTTTCTAATTCGAGTAACCTTTCTGTGGTAACGACAGGATTTTCTTTTAAGAGAACATGATCTCATTTCTGATGCACTACTCCTTTTTTTCTGCATCTCTCGCTCCCTCACTTTGACGAAGTAACAATGAAAATGCGTCGCTATAAAATACTATGGGTTGTATGACTTCTCCTTCTAAATCGAGTAACGTTTCTAATAAAACGACAGGATTTTCTTTTGGGAGGCGAGTATCTCTTTTCCGATGCGCTATTGGTCCTATCCTCCATCCCTCGCTCTCTCATTGACGAATTAACACAGAAATTGCGTCGCTATTATATACTATGTGTTCTGCGAGTTCTCCTTCCAAATGGAGTAACGTTTCTATGGAAGCGACAGGATTTTCTTTTGGAAGGCGTGTATCTCCTTTCCGATGCACTATTCCTTCTTTTCTGCATCCCTCGCTCCCTCACATTCACGAATTAACACAGAAATTGCGTCGCTATGAAATACTATGGGTTCTACGATATCTCCTTCCAAATCGAGTTACGTTTCTATGGAAACGACAGGATGTTATTTTGGGAGGCGAGTATCGCTTTTCTGATTCACTATTCCTTCTTTACTGCATCCCTCGCTCCCTCACATTGACGAATTAACACAGTAATTGCGGCGCTATGAAATACTATGGTTTCTATGAATTCTCCTTCTAAATCGAGTAACGTTTCTATGGAAACGACAGGATTTTCTTTTGGGAGGCCAGTGTCTCCTTTCCGACGCACTATTCCTTGTTTACAGCATCCCTCGCCCCCTCACATTGACGAATTAACACAGAAATTGCGTCGCTGTGGAATACAATGCGTTACACGCCTTCTCCTTCCCAGTCGAGTCACGTTTCTATGGAAATGAAAGGATTTTCTATTGGGAGTCGAGTATATCTTTTCCGATTCACTATTCCTTCTTTACTGCATCCCTCGCTCCCTGACTTAGACGAATTAACACTGAAATTTACTCGCTATGAAATACTATGGGATCTATGAGATCTCCTACTAAATCGAGTAACGTTTCCATGGAAACGACACGATTTTCTATTGGGGGGCCAATATCTCCTTTCCGATGCACTATTCATTCTTTACTTCGCCCCTCGCTCCCTCAAATTGACGAATTAACACAGATATTGCGTCGCTATGAATTACTTTGTGTTCTATGACTTCTCCTTCTAAATGATGTAACTTCTCTATGGAAACGACACTATTTTCTATTGGGAGGCTAGTATCTCCTTTCCGATGAACTATTCCTTCTTTACTGCATCCCCCGCTCCCTCACTTTCAGGAATTAACACTGACATTGAGTCGCTATGAAATCTATGGGTTCTATGTCTTCTCCTTCTAATTCGAGTAACGTTTCTATGGAAGCGAGAGGACTTTCTTTTAAGAGGCGAGTATCTCTTTTCTGAAGCGCTATTCCTTCTTTACTCCATCCCCGGCACCCTCACCTTACGAATTACTACAGAAATTGCGGCACTATGAAATACTATGGTTTCTATGGCTTCTCCATCTAAATCGAGTAACGTTTCTATGGAAACGATTGGATTTTCTTTTGGGAGGCGAGTATTTCCTTTCCGATGCACTATTCCTTCTTTACTGAATTCCTCGCTCCCTCACTTTGACGAATTAACACAGAAATTTCATCGCTATGTAATACTATGGGTTCTATGAGATCTCCTTGTAAACCGAGTAACGTTTCTATGGAAGCGAGAGGTTTTTCTTCTGAGAGGCGAGTATTTCTTTTCTCATGTCCTATTCTTTGTTTACTGCATACCTCGCTCCCTCACTTTGACGAATTAACACAGAAATTGCGTCGCTATGAAATACTGTGTGTTCTATGACTTCTCTTTCTAAATCGAGCAACGGTTCTATGGAAACCACAGGATTTTCCTTTGAGAGGCGAGTTCTCTTTTCTGATGCACTATTCCTTCTTTACTGCATCTCTCGCTCCCTCACTTTGACGAATTAACACTGGAATTGCGTCGCTATTAAATACTATGGGTTGTTTGACTTCTCCTTCTAAATCGAGTAACGTTTCTAATAAAACGACAGGATTTTCTTTTGGGAGGCGAGTATCTCTTTTCCGATGTGCTATTCGTTCTTTACTCCATCCCTCGCTCTCTCACATTGACGAATTAACACAGAAATTGCGTCCCTATGATATACTATGTGTTCTGTGAGTTCTCCTTCCAAATGGAGTAACGTTTCTATGAAAGCGACAGGAATTACTTTTGGAAGGCGTGTATCTCCCTTCCGATGCACTATTCCTTCTGTACTGCATCCCTCGCTCCCTCACATTGACGAATTAACACAGAAATTGCGCCGCTATGAAATACTATGGGTTCGATGACTTCTCCTTCTAAATCGAGTAACGTTTCTTTGGAAACGACATGATTTTCCTTAGAGACGCGAGAATCTCCTTTCCGATGCACTATTCCTTCTTTTCTGCAGCCCTCGCTCCCTCACATTCTCGAATTTACACAGAAATTGCGTCGCTATGAAATACTATGGGTTCTACGACATCTCCTTCTAAATCGAGTTACGTTTCTATGGAAACGACAGAAAATTATTGTATGAGGCGAATATCGCTTTTCTGATTCACTATTCCTTCTTTACTGCATCTCTCGCTCCCTCACTTTGACGAATTAACAATGAAATTGGGTTGCTATAAAATACTATGGGTTGTATGACTTCTCCTTCTAAATCGAGTAACGTTTCTAATAAAACGACAGGATTTTCTTTTGGGTGGCGAGTATCTCTTTTCGGATGCGCTATTCGTCCTTTACTCCATCCCTCGCTCCCTCACATTCACGAATTAACACAGAAATTGCGTCGCTATGAAATACTATGGGTTCTACGACATCTCCTTCTAAATCGAGTTACGTTTCTATGGAAACGACAGGATGTTATTTTGGGAGGCGAGTATCGCTTTTCTGATTCACTATTCCTTCATTACTGCATCCCTCGCTCCCTCACATTGACGAATTAACACAGTAATTGCGGCGCTATGAAATACTATGGTTTCTATGAATTCTCTTTCTAAATCTAGTAACGCTTCTATGAAAACAACAGGATTTTCTTTTGGGAGGCGAGGATCTCTTTTCTGATGCACTATTCCTTCTTTACTGCATACCTCGCTCCCTCACTTTGACGTATTAACACTGATATTGAGTCGCTATGAAACACTATAGGTTCTATGACTTCTCCTTCAAAATCGAGTAACGTTTCTATGGAAACGAGAGGATTTTCTTTTGGGGGAGGAGTATCTGCTTTCCAATGCACTAATCCTTCTTTACTGCATCAATCGCTCCATCACAATAACGAATTAACACAGAAATTGCGTCGCTATGAAATAGTATGGGTTCTATGAGGTTTTTTTCTAAATCGAGTAACGTTTCTATGGATACGACTGGATCTTCATTTCGGAGGCGAGTATCTCCTTTCCGATGCACTAACGCTTCTTTACTGCATCCCTCGGTCCCTCACATTGACGAATTATCACAGAAATTACGTCGCTATGAAATACTATGGATTCTATGACTTCTCCTACTAAATCGAGTATCGTTTTTATGGAAACGAGAGGATTTTCTTTTGGGAGTGGAGTATCTCCTTTCCAATGCACTAATCCTTCTTTACTGCATCACTCGCTCCATCACATTAACGAATTAACACTACAATTGCGTCGCTATGAAATACTATTGGTTCTATAATTTCTCTTCAAAATCCAGTAATGTTTCTATGGAAACGACAGAATTTCTTTTGGGAGGCGAGTATCTCCATTCCGATGCACTACTCCTTTTTACTGCATCCCTCGCTCCCTCACATTGACGAATTATCACAGAAATTGCGTCGCTATGTAATTCTACGAGTTCTATGACTTCTCCTTCTAAATCGACTAACGTTTCTATGGAAACGACAGGACTTTCTTTTAGGAGGCGTGTATCTCCTTTCCGATGCACTATTCCTTCTTTACTGCATCCCTCGCTACGTCACTCTGACGAATTAACACAGAAATTGCGTCGCTATGATATACAATGTGTTCTATGTCTTCTCCTTCTAAATCGAGTAACGTTTCTATGGAAACGACAGGATTTTCTTTTAGGAGGCGTGTATCTCCTTTCCGATGCACTATTCCTTCTTTACTGCATCCCTCGCTCCCTCATTTTGCGGATTAACACAGAAATTGCGTCGCTATGAAATACTATGGGTTCTACGACTTTTCCTGCTAAATCGAGTATTGTTTCTTTGGAAATGACACGATTTTCTATTGGGGGGCGAGTATCTCCTTTCCGAAGCACTATTCCTTCTTCACTGCATCCCTCGCTCCCTCAAATTGACGAATTAACACAGAAATTGTGTCGCTATGACATACTTTGAGTTCTATGACTTCTCCTTCTAAATCGAGTAACGTTTATATGGAAGCGACAGGATTTTGTTTTGGGAGGCGTGTATGACCTTTCCGATGAACTATTCGTTCTTTACTGCATCCCTCGATCCCTCACATTGACAAATTAACACAGAAATTGCGTCGCTATGATATACTATGAGTTCTATGACTTCTCCTTCTAAATCGAGTAACGTTTATATGGAAACAACAGGATTTTCGTTTTGGAGGCGAGTATCTCCTATCCGATGTTCTATTCCTTCATTCCTGCATCCCTCGCTGCCTCACTTTGACGAATTAACACAGACATTGCGTCGCTACGAAATAATATGGGTCATATGACTTCTCCTTCTAACTCGAGTAACGATTCTATTTCAACGTTAGGATATTCTTATGGGAGGCGAGTATCTCTTTTCCGATGCACTATTCCTTCTTTACTGTATCCCTCGCTCCCTAACTTTGACGAATTAAAACAGAAATTGCGGCGCTATGAAATGCTATGGATTCCACGCATTCTCTGTCTCAGTGGAGTAACGTTTCTATGGAGATGAAAGGATTTTCTTTTGGGAGTCGAGTATATCTTTTCTGACGCTCTATTCCTTCTTTACTGCATCCCTCGCTCCCTCGCTATGACGAATTAAGACTGAAATTGTGTTGCTATGAAATACTATGTTTTCGACGCATTCTCCCTCCCAGTCGAGTAACGGTTCTATGGAAATAAAAGGATTTTCTTCTGGGAGTCGAGTATATCTTTTCCGATGCTCTATTCCTTCTCTACTGCATCCCTCGATCCCTCACTTTGACGAATTAACACAGAAATTGCGTCGCTATGAAATACTATACATTTCACGCATTCTCCCTCCCAGTGGAGTAACGTTTCTATGGAAATAAAAGCATTTTCTTTTGGGAGTCTAGTATATGTTTTCCAGTGCACTATTCCTTCTTTACTGCATCCCACGCTCCCTCGCTTTGACGAATTAAGACTGAAATTGTGTTGCTATGAAATACTATGTTTTCAACGCATTCTCCTTCCAAGTCGAGTAACGTTTATATGTAAATGAAAGGATTTACTTTGGGAGTCGAGGATATCTTTTCCGATGCACTATTCCTTCTTTACTGCATCCCTCGCTCCCTCACTTTGACGAATTAACACACAAATTGCGTCGCTATGAAATACTATGGGATCCACACATTCTTCTTCCCAGTCGAGTAACGTTCCTATGGAAATGAAAGGATTTTCTTTTGGGAGTCGAGTATATCTTTTCCGAAGCACTTTTCCTTCTTTACTGCATCCCTCGCTCCCTCACTTTGACGAATTTACACAGAAATTGCGTCGTTATGAATTACTATGTATTCCACGCATTCTCATTCCCAGTCGAGTAACGTTTCTATGGAAATGGAAGGATTTTCTTTTGGGAGTCGAGCATATCTTTTCCGATGCACTATTCCTTTTTTACTGCATCCCTAGCTCCCTCACGTTGACGAATTAACACTGAAATTGAGTCGCTTTGAAGTAATATGGGTTCCACGCCCTCTCCTTTCCAGTCGAAAAAAGTTTCAATGGAGATGAAAGAATTTTCTTATGGGAGTCGAGTATATCTTTTCCGAAGCACTATTTCTTCTATACTGCATCCCTTGCTCCCTCACTTTGACGAATTAGAACAGAAATTGCGTCGCTGTGAAATACTATGGTTTCCACACGTTCTCATTCCCTGTCGAGTAAATTTCCTATGGATATGAAAGGTGTTTCTTTTGGGAGTCGAGTATAACTTTTCCGATGCACTATTCCTTCTTTACTGCATCCCTCGCTCCCTCACATTAACGAATTAACACTGAAATTGAGTCGCAATTAAATACTATGGATTCTATGACTTCTCCTTCTAAGTCAAGGATTGTTTCTGTGGCAACGACAGGATTTTCTTATGGGAGGCGAGTATCTCTTTTCCGATGCACTAATCCTTCGTCACTGCATTTCTCGCTCCCTTACTTTGACGAATTAACACAGATATTGCGTCGCTATGAAATACTATGGGTCCTCGAGTAACGTTTCTATGGAAACGACCGAATTTTCTTTTGGGAGGCGAGTATCTTCTTTCCGATGCACTATTCCTTCGTTACTGCATTTCTCGCTCCCTTACTTTGACGAATTAACACAGAAATTGCGTCGGTAAGAAATACTATGGGTCCTCGAGTAACGTTTCTATGGAAACAACAGGATTTTCTTTTGGGCGGCCAGTATCTCTTTCCTGATGCACTATTCCTTCATTACTGCATCCCTCGCTCCCTCACATTGACGAATTAACACAGAAATTGCGTTTCTATGAAGTAGTCTGGGTTCCATGCCTTCTCCCTCTGAATGGAGTAACGTTTCTGCGGCAACGACAGGATTTTCTTCTGGGAGTCGAGTATCTATTTTCCGATGCATTATTCCTTCTTTACTGCATCCCTCGTTCCATCACATTGACGAATGAACACAGAAATTGCGTCGCTATAAAATACTCTGGGTTCCATGCCTTCTACTTCTGAATCGAGTAACGTTACTACGGCAACGACAGTATTTTATTTTGGGAGTCGAGTATCTCTTTTCTGATGCATTATCCCTTTTTAAATGTGTCCCTCGCACCCTCACATTGACGAATCAACACAGAAATTGCGTCGCTATGAAATATTCTGTGTTCCATGCCATCTCATTCTCAAGCGTGTAACGTTTGTACGGAAACAAAGGGATTTTCTTTTGGGAGTCAGTTTCTCTTTTCCAATGCACTATTAATTCTTAACTGCATCCCTTGCTCCCTCACATTGACGAATTTACACAGAAATTACGTCGCTATGAAATACTCTGGTTTCCATGCCTTCTCGTTCTTATGGAGTAACGTTTCTATAATAAAAACAGGAATTTCTTTTGGGAGTCCATTATTTTTTTCTGAGGCATTATTCCTTCTTAACTGTGTCCCTCGCACCCTCACATTGACGAATCAACACAGAAAATGTGTCCCTATGATATATTCTGGGTTCCACGCCTTCTCCTTCCTAATCGAGTAACGTTTCTACAGCAACGAAAGGATTTTTTTTGTTTGGGAGTTGAGTATCTAGTTCCGAAGCATTATTCCTTCTTTACTGCATCCCTCGCACCCTCACATTGACGAATTAACACAGGGACTGCGTCGCAATGTAATATTCTGGGTTCATAGCCATCTCCTTCGGGATCGAGTTACATTTATACAGCAAGGACAGGAATTCCTGTTGGGAGTCGAGTATCTCTTTTCTGATGCATTATTGCTTCTTAACTGTGTCTCTCGAACCTTCACATTGTTGAATCAACAAAGAAATTGCGTCGCCACGAAATATTCTGGTTTCCATGCCTTCTCCTTCCCAATCGAGTGACCTTTCTTCGGCGACGACAGGATTTTCTTTTGGGAGTCCAGTTTCTCTATTCCGATGTATTATTTCTTCTTTACTGCATTCCTCGCTTACTCACATTGACGAATTAACACATGAATTGCGTCGCAATGAAATACTCTGGGTTCCATGCCTTCTCGTACTGAATCGAGTAACGTTTGTACGTCAACGACAGGTTTTACTTTTGGGAAGCGAGTATCACTTTTCCGATGTATTATTCCTTCTTTACAGTGTCCCTCGCACATTCACATTGACGAATCAACACAGAAATTGGGGTGCTATGCCTACTCCTTCTGAATAGAGTAACGTTTCTACGGCAACGACAGGATTTTCTTTTGGGAGCCGAGTATATCTTTTCCGATGCATTATACCGTCTTTACTGCATCCCACCCTCCCTCACATTGACGAATTAACACTGAAATTGCGTCGCTATGAAATACTCTGTGTTCCATGAATTCTCCTTCGGAATCGGTTAATGTTTTCTGCGGCAACGAGAGGATTTACTTTTGGGAGTCAAGTATCTCCTTTCCTCTGCATTATTCATTTTTATTGCATCCCTCGCTCCCTCAAATTGACGAATTAACACAGGAATTGCGTCGCTATGTAATACTTTGGGTTCCATGCCTTTTCCTTTTGATTCGAGTAACGATTTCACGGCAACTAGAGGATTTTCTTTTGGGATTCGAGTATCTCTTTTCTGATGCTTTATTCCTTCTTCACTGTGTCCCTCGCACCTTCACATTGTCGAATCAACACAGAAATTGCGTCGTTATGAAATATTCTGGCTTCCATGCCTTCTCCTTCTGAATCGAGTAACGTTTCTATGGCAACGACATGATTTATTTTGGGATTCGAATATCGCTTTTCCGATGCATAATTCGTTCATTACTGCATCCCTCGCTCCCTAAAGCTACGAATTAACACAGAAATAGCGTCGCTATGAAATACTCTTGGTTCCATGACTTTTCCTTTTGAATCGAGTCACGTTTCTAAAGCAACGACAGGATTTTCTTTTGGGAGTCGGGTATCTCTTTTCCCATGCTTTAATCCTTGTTTACTGCAACCCTCGCTCACTCACATAGACGAATTAACACAGAAATAGCGTCGCTATGAAATACTCTGGGTTCCTTTCCTTCTCCTTCTGAATCGAGTATCGTTTCTACGGAATCGATAGGATTTTCGTTTGGGAGTCGAGTATCTCTTTTCCGATGCATTATTCCTTCTTTACTGCATCCCTCGCTCCCTCACATTGACGAATTAACACAGGAATTGCGTCGCAATGAAATACTCTGGGTCCCATGTCTTCTCCTTCTAAATCGAGTAACGTTTAGACGGCAACGAATGGATTTACTTTTGTGAGTCGAGTATCTCTTTTCCGATGCATTATTAATTAATTACTGCATCCCTCCCTCCCTCACATTGACAAATTAACGCAGAGAGTGCGTCGCAATGAAATATTCTGGGTTCCATTCCTTCTCCTTGTGATTCGAGTAACACTTCTACGGCAACGACATGATTTACTGTTAGGAGTCGAGTATCTCATTTCTGTGCATTATTCCATTTTAACTGTGTCCCTCGCACATTCACATTGATGAATCAACACAGAAATTGCGTTGCTATGAAATATTTTGGGTCCCATGGCTTCTCATTCCCAATCGAGTAACGTTCAAACGGCAACGACAGGATTTTCTTTTCGGAGTCGGGTATCTCTTTTCTGATGCATTATTCTTTCTTTACTGTATCCCTCGCTCAATCACATTGACAAAATAACACGTCTGGTTTCCTTGCCTTCTCCTTCTGAATCGAGTAACGTTGCCACGGCAAAGACAGGATTTTCTTTTGGGAGTCGAATATCTCTTTTCCGATGCATTATTCCTTCTTTACTGCATACCTCGCCCCCGCGCATTGACGAATTAACACAGAAGTAGCGTCGCTATGAAATACTCAGGGTTCCATGCCCTCCCCTTCTGAATCGAGTAACGTATCTATGGCAACGACAGGATTTTGCTTTGGGAGTCGAGTATGTCTTTTCCGATGTATTATTCCTTCTTTGTCGCATCCCTCGCTCCCTCACAATTAAGAATTAACACAGAAATGCGTCGCTATGAAATACTCTGGGTTCTATGCCTTCTCCACCTGAATCGAGTACCGTTTCTACGGAAACGATAGAGTTTTCGTTTCTAAGT
Organism: Schistocerca serialis cubense; assembly: GCF_023864345.2. Taxonomy (NCBI): domain Eukaryota; kingdom Metazoa; phylum Arthropoda; class Insecta; order Orthoptera; family Acrididae; genus Schistocerca; species Schistocerca serialis. The sequence continues at coordinate 8,261,149 of NW_026048462.1, forward strand.
CATTTCTATTCCAATGCATTCTTCCTTCTTTACTGCATCCCTCGCTCCCTCACATTGACGAATTAACAAAGAAATTGCGCCGCTATGAAATACTCCGGTTTCCATGACTTCTGCTTCGGAATCGAGTAATGTTTCTACGGAAACGAAAGGATTTACTTTTGGGTGTCCAGTATCTCTTTTCCTTTGAATTATTCCTTCTTTATTGCATCCCTCGCTCCCTCAGATTGACGAATTAACACAGAAATTCCGTCGCTATGAAATATTCTAGGTTCCATGCCTTCTCCTTCTGAATAGAGTATCATTTATACGGCAACGATAGGATTTCCTTTTGGGAGTCGAGTATTTCTTTTCTGATGCATTATTCCTTTTTAACTGTGTCCCTCCCACCTTCACACTGACAAATTAACACATAAATTGCGTCGCTAGGAAATACTCTGGGTTCCATGCCTTCTCCTTTTGAATCGAGTAACGTTTTTTTACGGCAACGACAGGATTTTCTTTTAGGATTCGAGTATCTCTTTTCTGATGCATTATTCCTTCTTAAATGTGTCCCTCGCACCTTCACATTGTCGAATCAACACAGAAATTGCGTCGCTATGAAATGTTTTGGGTTCCATGCCTTCTCCTTCGCAATCGAGTATCGTTTCTACGGCAACGACAGGATTTTCTTTTGGGCGTCGAGTGTCTCTTTTCCGATGCATTATTCCTTCTTTACTGCATTCCTCGCTCACTCACATTGACGAATTAACACAGAAATTGCGTCGCTATGAAATACTCTGGGTTCTATGCCATCTCCATCTGAATCGAGTAACGTTGTTGTATTGTTAGAGAAGGCCGAAATGCACGCGTCAAACTCACGCAGGCTGGCGTGAGGTCTGAAACAGGATACGGAATGAATGCTATAAAATAAAGTACGTAGCTGCTGGAATACTTAACTTTAATCCATCATTTGTATACATCGTTCTTGACGGTACGTTATAAAGAATATAAACTGTTAATGGCGCCTTGCTAGGTCGTAGCCAATGACTTAACTGAAGGCTATTCTAACTGTCTTCTCGGCAAATGCGAAAGGCTTCGTCAGTGTAGTCGCTAGAAAAGTCGTCCGTACAACTGGGGCGAGTGCTAGTAAGTCTCTCGAGACCTGCCGTATGGTGGCGCTCGGTCTGCTATCACTGACAGTGGCGACACGCGGGTCCGATATGTACTAATGGACCGCGGCCGATTTAAAGCTACCACCTAGCAAGTGTGCTGTCTGGCGGTGACACCACAAACGTTCCTACGGAAACGATAGGATTTTCGTTTGGGAGTCATCTCTTATCCGATGCATTATTCCTTCTTTACTGCATCATCGCTCCCTCACATTGACAAATTAACTCAGACACTTCGTCGCTACGAAATACTCTGGGTTCCATGCCTTCTCCTTCTGAATCGAGTAACGTATCTCCGGCAATGACAGTATTTTCTTTTGGGAGTCGAGTATCTCCTTTCTGATGCATTATTCCTTCTTAACTATGTCCGTCGCACCCTCACATTGAAGAATCAACACAGAAATTGCGTAGCTATGAAATACTCTCGGTTACATGTCTTCTCATTCTGAATCGAGTAACGTTTCTACGGCAACGACAGGATTTCTTTTGGGAGTCGAGTATCTCTTTTCCAGTGCATTATTCCTTCTTTACTGCATCCCTCGCTCCCTCGCATTGACAACTTAACATAAAAATTGCGTCGCTATGAAACACTCTGGGTTCCACGCCTTCTCCTTCTGAATCGAGTAACGTTTCTACGGAAACGACAGGATTTCCTTTTGGGAGTCGAGCATCTCTGTTCCGATGCATTATTCCATCTTTATTGCATCATTCGCTCCCTCATATTGACGAATTAACACAGAAATTGCGTCGCAATGAAATACTCTTGATTCCATGCCTTCTCCTTCGGAATCGAGTAACGTTTCTACAGCAATGACAGGATTTTCTTTTGGGAGTCGAGTATCTCTTTTCTGATGCATTATTCCTTGTTAACCGTGTCCCTCTCTAGCATTAAAAGGTTTTTTGCTTTTCACATTTAACCAAAAATAACATTGATGATGATAATTTATGGCAATGTTTGCTGACAAGATAAAGAATGCAACCTTTAACACTAGATTGCGTACTCATGGCAGTTCTCCTTCGCCGTTTTTTGGTACGAGTTGGAAAGAGAGAAAAATTAATGAATGATCGCTGATGCGTCGGTTCTCGATTGTGTTCAGGAGATGTACAGATTGATTGCGCGAAAATAGTTTCTCAAATGACCTCTTAACCCGGATTGCTTTCCCGCAATCAGACTCTTCAATGAAATTACCTACGGGACATATTTGAATAATAAAAAAAAATTGGAAATGAATGAAAAACAGTGAAATTTTGTAAAACAAGTTGTAAGATCGGAAATTCAACACATTAATAGTCTCCCAAATACAATCGAGACACCGCGATAAAGAGCGAACCTGTAACAAAGTTCTTTAAACAAATACATTATTTGTGGTTAATTTAAAGAAAAGAATAAGTATAGAGTTTCTGTACAGTGAAGCATCAATATATTCTCAAAGAACAAAGGCGTTAAACTATAAAAATTAAAAAATTTTTCAGTGAATACAAAACTTCCATTTTTTATGTTTTTCTCATACATGGAGCAGTCCACCTATCGCTGCTTTTGTATGTGTGGTATTTTGTAAAAATTAAATGTCCTGGCGTGCGCGTAAGAATTTTTTATCGTCACAAGGTTTACAAAAGCGTTTTCTTTCTTGATGATAACGTGGTTTTTCACACTAAGTGAAATATAACTTGTAGCGGTACTACACAACACGTCTTAACAAGTCGGCGACCAAACATCAAAAGTAATGAAGTACATGTTAACATATCGGCGACCAGAAGTACAAATAACTATAAAGACTCTAGAATTTTCCTAACAAATGATAAATTGTTACTTCTTCTGTTTCGCAGCTTCTTGCTATCAAGCGCTGCGGCAATGATTTTAAATATCTGCGACCAGCGAGTCATAGTGTTTAAAAGTACTTTTTAAACGCTGGCCGCGCGTCTTGGTATAAGCGCACATTATACACTCCTGGAAATGGAAATAAGAACACCGTGAATTCATTGTCCCAGGAAGAGGAAACTTTATTGACACATTCCTGGGGTCAGATACATCACATGATCACACTGACAGAACCACAGGCACATAGACGCAGGCAACAGAGCATGCACAATGTCGGCACTAGTACAGTGTATATCCACCTTGCGCAGCAATGCAGGCTGCTATTCTCCCATGGAGACGATCGTAGAGATGCTGGATGTAGTCCTGTGGAACGGCTTGCCATGCCATTTCCACCTGGCGCCTCAGTTGAACCAGCGTTCGTGCTGGACGTGCAGACCGCGTGAGACGACGCTTCATCCAGTCCCAAACATGCTCAATGGGGGACAGATCCGGAGATCTTGCTGGCCAGGGTAGTTGACTTACACCTTCTAGAGCACGTTGGGTGGTACGGGATACATGCGGACGTGCATTGTCCTGTTGGAACAGCAAGTTCCCTTGCCGGTCTAGGAATGGTAGAACGATGGGTTCGATGACGGTTTGGATGTACCGATCACTATTCAGTGTCCCCTCGACGATCACCAGTGGTGTACGGCCAGTGTAGGATATCGCTCCCCACACCATGATACCGGGTGTTGGCCCTGTGTGCCTCGGTCGTATGCAGTCCTGATTGTGGCGCTCACCTGCACGGCGCCAAACACGCATACGACCATCATTGGCACCAAGGCAGAAGCGACTCTCATCGCTGAAGACGACACGTCTCCATTCGTCCCTCCATTCACGCCTGTCGCGACACCACTGGAGGCGGGCTGCACGATGTTGGGGCGTGAGCGGAAGACGGCCTAACGGTGTGCGGGACCGTAGCCCAGCTTCGTGGAGACGGTTGCGAATGGTCCTCGCCGATACCCCAGCAGCAACAGTGTCCCTAATTTGCTGGGAAGTGGCGGTGCGGTCCCCTACGGCACTGCGTAGGATCCTACGGTCTTGGCGTGCATCCGAGCGTCGCTGCGGTCCGGTCCCAGGTCGACGGGCACGTGCACCTTCCGCCGACCACTGGCGACAACATCGATGTACTGTGGAGACCTCATGCCCCACGTGTTGAGCAATTCGGCGGTACGTCCACCCGGCCTCCCGCATGCCCACTATACGCCCTCGCTCAAAGTCCGTCAACTGCACATACGGTTCACGTCCACGCTGTCGCGGCATGCTACCAGTGTTAAAGATTGCGATGGAGCTCCGTATGCCACGGCAAACTGGCTGACACTGACGGCGGCGGTGAACAAATGCTGCGCAGCTAGCGCCATTCGACGGCCAACACCGCGGTTCCTGGTGTGTCCGCTGTGCCGTGCGTGTGATCATTGCTTGTACAGCCCTCTCGCAGTGTCCGGAGCAAGTATGGTGGGTCTGACACACCGGTGTCAATGTGTTCTTTTTTCCATTTCCTGGAGTGTAGATTTCGTTCCCTTACTCTCGTGTTGTCATGCTTATCATCATTACAAACTACAGCTCGGTGTCTGTCCTTTTCTCATATGCAAAATGTCTGAAATCCAATAATATCACATTGCTTCCCGCGTGAGGAGCGATGACTCCGTCAGGATCATCGCGACTCACGCGTAGTCGTGATATTATTGCTTTCGTGAAACAAGTTAGTATTACTTGCAAAAATTCTTTACAATAGATTTTGCACACTACATCAGGGAAAGTGGTTAACATACAGAGTATCAGGTAAGTATATTCGTACGACTGAAATTGATAGTAATTTGTCCATAGTGTAACTACATGACAATTGAACTGTGCTCTTTCTAATGTATTGTACAAGGATAACAAATGTTCATTTCTCGGTAAAAGATAATGAAATTAAGATAAAGATACACATACATAGATACATTATACATGGCATAATAAATATTAAAAAATAACAAAGAAATAAATTGCTTGACTTCGCAGGAAGTCTGGGTGCTGTGTACACTCGTGGAAAAAATATGTTACAAAAAAATTGACATTCTTGTTTTACAATGATACATTACAGGAATATTTTTGTCTCTGTTTCGTCGAAGATTTCTTGCAGTAAATACGTAGCACTTTACATATTTGTGGCTTTCATGACCTGCAAAAAAAAAAAAAATGTTTCACTACACTTGGGTAGGTATGAGTTGCACTGGGAGTGGTAGAACTTCGGGTATAAATGATAGCACTGCGCTTGAGTGGGGAAATTGATTACACTTTCACAGTGGAGGAAAAGTAGGGCATCACTTTCACTGTGGAAGTTGGAGTAGTTGTCGGGGTGTGATGTTGCGTTGGAAATACGTCGTTGGTCAGGAACTGGAAGATTGGTTCTGCAACATGTTGAGCCGTATGGTGGCGGTCTCTATTTCACTTGACACATGTCCGTGCTTCCATGTATGTTTTCGTACATGAAAAATACAGAAAAAAATCTGTATTAGAATGTGCTTACTTACTAATAACTTAGTCTAAAAGAAAATTGGATTAGGTAAGGATAACAATTGTTTATGTACATAAGGTCTCATTCTCTTAGGAATGCTTAGTTCTCATATTTATCTATTTTCTGGTTTTATTTGGTTCGACACGTTTTCGTCATTACTCGGCCTGGTCAGTAAATTCAGTAGCAACTGTCAAAATCGAGCTTAAGACTCTTCCGACTAGAGTCTTTAAAATTTCACAAGGTACATGAGTGCTTAATTCATTGCTTTATCATATTTTATTTTGAATGCATTTCAAACACATTTGGCATTCGCGCTCGTTGTGCAAAGAAAAATTGATTGTTGAGCGCTCAGCGTACACAGTGTTACGTCCGTTGGTCACAATCACGTGATAATAACTTGAGAGTTCCACAACGCTAGCAGCAGTATTCTGCGAGAAGCAGAGCGTTTGGTGTCTACTAGCTGTGGTGTGAGTTTTTACACAGTTTTTCATCGACTCTGGATTACGGAAGCAGCCAGATGCGACGACTCCCGCAGCTGTTTCGAAGAATGTGTCCGTGGAAAGGCGTGCAGTACCGTTTGTGGTAAGTACAATACTTATTCACTTTCACTCTTCGGCTTTCTACATCGTGGTTTCGTGGTACAAGTACTTATAACAACGCGGTATTTCACACGTGTCCTTGGAGTTATCACCTTTTCAGTTCACACGTTATTATTAATTCGTGTTCACCTTTTGTTTGGTCGTCATGTTAAGGTTCACACGCACCACTTTTATACGTGTCCATTAATTAGTTGTCTATAGTCGGTTCACACGCAGCAGCATATACGTGTCCATTTATTACTGACTGCATTATTACTACAAAGTACAGTTAACAGTTAGTATATATATATATATATATCATGTCTAAAAATTATTTACAAAGAAATATTTAGTCTCTGTGACTACAAGGCCTGACGAAAAGCGTTCTCTTGTTCGTAGTTTGTGCTTCCAAGGCACTTTAGGTTTACACTTTGTTCGAAATCTTGTTATTCTTTTCTTTTTACAATAGTTACTCTTTTCTCAAGTTCAGCTCTTTAATTTTCTCTCTATTGCGTCGTTAGTTTGAAGACACAGTCAATGTGGCTTCGTTTACGTGATGAACAGTTCGTGTTCAAACTACCATTAGGGAAATTGGGAAGCTTGGTGTTCCCTGTCATGCAATTGCACATAACAAATCTTAATTGAACTCGCAATTTGCGGAGAATAAGCATAGCCCGTCGACAACCTGTGTGTCACGACTATCCATTCGTATAGCCTGTATGTACCAATCATGCAACCAGCTCGTAAAATTCACTTCTCTACTGGATAAGGTAGGATGGTAAGGATACTGGTTAGAGGAAAACACAAAAGACTTTTATGGAGTGAAGAGATTTGAAGACACAGTGTTAATGACGTATGATATATAAATTATTATCACCTGAGTTTTTCATGACAAATAGTATAATTAAATCGATACAGTAGTTTCAGTGTCGCCTGATACAGCTCTCTAAACAATTTTCTATGCATATCTTAAATTACTTAAACCATGCATTAGCAGTGAACTGTGTCTGTTAACTATCTTCTGTTCCATGTATCGTAAAATTGGTTTTCTAAAAATAAATCGTCATACCTCGAGGACCTGAAATAGATATTTCTAGTACTAAATTAGTTTATTTATAAATGATCTTTGTAAGTATTTCAGCTGCACTATGCCGTAAAATTCTTATGTGCGTATACGGTTTCCTCCGTATTATAATAAAATAATTGAGTTGCGCACTTCTTTCCTGCTACCTAGATCGTTATTGACTTACTTGATTCTTATATGCTAAGCTGCTCCTTTTTGCCTGTTGCGTTTCATAGGTGGCCTCATAAAATTTGTTGTCACACACTCCTTATGCATAACATAATATTTACCTCATTAGAGTAAGCGACCTTAACCATTTTTTTTTTCGAGCAATCATTCTGGTCTGAATGATAATTTTAATTTATTTCATTCAAGAGGAGAGAGCTTTGCTATACTTAAAACTAGTGATAGCAGGTGGCACTTAGCACTACTATAATATTTATTTGTCAGCTCTTTCGGCTGTGGCCGCTCATGGCTCAGTTAACTTAAAACTAACTTACATCTAAGGCAAATCTTGGTCTCCTACAATAAATGTGTTTTACTTCAGGTGCTCATATAAATTACTTATCTTGTTGTGGCAGGTCGACAGGCTGTTAGTCCTGTGCATTACTCTTACATACGTTGGTACTTCACACATAGTATGACAACTTATAGTGTGTGTATATTTTATTTTAGCAGCTTAACTTAACAGATATTTTCAATGGTTGACTCTGTATTTCTTCAAGTCTGCGTGATGAAACAATCCTTTTATTCGTCCAGATACAGGGTCAGCTAATAGATAGCAACCAATGTGCGGCTTTCTTAATATAATATATGGTCCTTCATACAAGTGCTGCCACTTGCGATTCTTATGATGAATCAAAGATGGTTTGAAGTGGGTCTGTAATAGCACTCGTTCATTTATACGATACGATAAGACTTTGCTAATGTGTTTGTCATGCGCCTTTTTTCTAGGGTTGGCATGAGTGGTTAAAGATATGAGAGCTTGTCTTAACTTGTCGTCTAATGTTACTTCAGGCTGTTGTAATTTCGGTCCGCAGCTTCCCCGTGAAGGCCTAAAGAAGCTGCTAATGGTTTTCCGACTGGGGTGGAGCTGAAATGTAAGTTATTTTTACTTGACTAGTATTTTGCGACCTACCAGGTCGAAAATTCGCGTTCGTATCCCATACGACTTGTGCATCACTTGATTGCGTGTTATTTGACATCGCGTTTGGTGCTTGGTTCGCCTGTGTGTAAAAAATAGTCGGATTTCCTTGGCTATTATGACCGGCGGTGTCAGGAAAAGCATCCGACGAATTGTCCTGACTATTGTTCCTGAACTGTTGGTTGGGTTGGTGAGAAAATGTCGCATTTTTGGGCTGTGAAAAATTTATTTGGTGAGATGGAGTGAAGTGACTCGGCTGACTGTACTGTTGTGGTCCGTTATAATTGTTCCATTTCTTTCCCTTGTGACGATTTCCAAATGGTTCAAATGGCTCTGAGCACTATGGGACTCAACTTCTGAGGTCATTAGTCCCCTAGAACTTAGAACTAGTTAAACCTAACTAACCTAAGGACATCACACACATCCATGCTCGAGGCAGGATTCGAACCTGCGACCGTAGCGGTCTCGCAGTTCCGGACTGCAGCGCCAGAACCGCACGGCCACTTCGGCCGGCGACGATTTCCATTATTCGTGTTGTTGTTCTGGTACTGGTAATTACCGTTGTGATTTATCGGTAAATTACCGTATTGTTGCTGTGTGTTTTGATAAATCGGATTGTATCTATTCTGGTGTGGATATTTGTTATATTGTTTTCCATTACGGCTGTTGAAACTGTTATGATTGCCGTAAGGCTGAGCGTTTGGTTGTCCCGTGTTATGTTGGTACGACATTCCATTGACGCAATTTGTTATGTGCTGCTGCGGAGCGGGCGGTCCATTATTATAATTATTCCGCGCGCTCGCACGCACATCCTCATAGATCATATCCAAATTGTCAGGAACAGAAAGAAAGGCTTCTAGGTCTTCTTCACTCACATTAACTAGTTTTTCTCTTATTGACACAGGAAGTTTTGACTTTAAGATCATGATTACATCTTTGGTTGAAATGGGCGTGTCCCAATACTGAATTTTACGTAGATATTTTTCAAAATAACGTCTCAAACCTCCTCCTTTGGTGTTGAAAGGTTCGGCGTTGTAAATCTCCTTTCGGAGTCTTTGTTGTATACCTGAACTCCAGAATTTATTCAATAAATGCTTTTCAAAATCTGCATAGGTGTGACATTTGTCTATTATTTCTGTACCCCAAATTGATCCTTCACCGTGTACATAGCCTAAGATGAACTGTATCCGCTGCCTGTCGTTCCATGATTCTGGTAAAGCGCCTGTGAATGATTTTAGAAATACCATTGGATGTATATTTCGTTTTTCAGATATAAAAGGCTGAAAAACTCTGTGTTTTAGCACACTCTCGTCTCGCAGTAGTTCAACGAGAGTTAGTTGATCGGCATGACTACGTGACGTAGAAGTTTCGCCACGCGAATTGTTTACTGTTGGTGAGAATTGTACCTGACACTCGGGATATTGACGATTATCGTGTTCTGGCGGTAGCGAATACTCACTTTGATTGTCACCTTGCAATTCCGTAACTTGTCGTTTCAGTTGATCTATATCATTGCTTAGCTGACGTTTCCATTCCGGAAGATCGTGGCTAAATGCTCGTCTGATTTCACCTAATTCACTGGTTTAAGTGTGACCAGAAGTACCGGGAGCGGTTAAGATTTCTGCTGTAGCAGATTTAACCGTACCCTTTAGTTCAGCGTGTACCTTGCTGACAATGTACTGTTCTTTGGATTGCATCCACTCTTCAAATTCCTTATTAAGTGTATTGCTTATACCGGTGTTGACATCTGCGATCTTCTTCTAATAATTTCCGGGTATGCAGCCGGATTCCGTCGACATTCTGCCACGATATTTCGGCCCAGAGACGTCCGGCCATCATCAGGTGAGTACACAACTACTGAAGAGCCCTGGTGCAGTCGCGGTATTTATGCCGAATCTCGCGCATGTGAAATGTACTGGCATCCTACAGCGCATGCGTCAGGTGTTGACATGCGCAGCATAGCCGAGTTGTACGTGCTGCCCTCGGTGGTGGAAATAAAGGTTCATCTAGTCATTGAAAACCTTCTCCAAGTGTTCTAATTGAATGGCTACACTTCTCGCCAAATAAGGAAGGCCATGCGCAACTATCATAACAAGAAGCAACACACTGAGGACGCTGATGATGACTTTAAATCAACTGCGTTCCTTCCATACGCCGGGAATATGTCGTCGAAAATAGGCCGATTACTGAAGAAAAATAAAATCAAGGTTATCTTCCGTCCACCAGCAAAGAACCGGGCCCTGGTTGGATCCGTTAAAGACGATTTACAACTGAAGAAGGCAGGCGTCTACAAAATTCCCTGTGAATGTGGCTCTGCATATATTGGCCAGACGACAAGAACTGTCCATGAACGATGTATAGAAGATGAAAGATACACCCGTCTGCGGCAACCGTCAAAATCGGCAGTAGCAGAGCACTGTATTTCTTTGGGACATTCAATGGAATACAATGTAACAAAAATTTTATCCCCGGTTTCCGGTTTTTGGGATTCCGTAATCAAGGAATCAGTGGAAATACGTCTTGCCAATAATCTTATAAATCATGACAACGGCTTTCAGCTGGATAAAAATTGGAATCCTGTTATTAAAATTATACAATCACAGCGGAATCGACAGTGTCATTCGATACTCAATGACTAGATGAACCTTTATTTCCACCACCGAGGGCAGCACGTACAACTCGGCTATGCTGCGCATGTCAACACCTGACGCATGCGCTGTAGGATGCCAGTACATTTCACATGCGCGAGATTCGGCATAAATACCGCGACTGCACCAGGGCTCTTCAGTAGTTGTGTACTCACCTGATGATGGCCGGACGTCTCTGGGCCGAAATATCGTGACAGAATGTCGACGGGATCCGGCTGCATACCCGGAAATTATTAGAAGAAGAAATACGCCGGGAAAATTTCAGAAGTCACATCTGCGATCTTTTTGTCGATATTGACATCGGATATTTGCTGAGCAATGTCTTCAACTCGCTCGCCAACGTGGTTGACACTTTCTGTCAATTGGCTTACTCTCTTTGAAACATCGCTGTAATGTTTCAAAGAGTCACTCGCAGTTGATTTACACACATCTATTTGGGCCTGCATATCTATGAACTTGCTACCAATATTGGTCTCTGAGTACTGTTTGTGATCCTTCTCAATCAACCATCACAGTCGATATATCGAAGAACATCTGACAAGGCATCAAGACAAAATGCGTTAGAAATACTGGAGAAATATCTAGCGGCGGTGGCGTGAGGGAGTTGCAAATACTGGTTTCATACCAGGTTCCTTAGCTGACTCACTTTCTAAATTCGGTGATCTTATAACGAGGATGCGTCGTCGGCGACGTTTAACCGCACTGTTGACCTGATAATATACACTCTGGCAATCACCATCTACAGTACATTCAGTGTTGCGGTATTTGTCTGGATAAAAAAAAAAACCACGTCATTCGTATGTAATGTCATACCTCGATTTATAAAGCCAGTACAGCTTTAGCATAGATACTTGTGTGCACCTGTAGGACCAAGACTGCTTTTGATAGTAATATGTTCATGTTCCTTAACATATGGCGGTTTGTAAGACGATTACGTCTCTCCATCTAAGACACATGGGTACCGCTAGCAAGAAAAAGTTATGAAACATGTCCATCTGTCGTTGATTCTCAGTCAGTATTATTTCGTATCGCCGGCGAACAAAAAAAAAAAAAAAAAATGGTTCAAATGGCTCTGAGCACTATTGGGCTTAACTGCTGTGGTCATCAGTCCCCTAGAACTTAGAACTACTTAAACCTAACTAACCTAAGGACATCACACACGCCCATCCCCGAGGCAGGAGTCGAACCTGCGACCGTAACTGTCGCGCGGTTCCAGACTGTAGCGCCTAGAACCGCACGGCCACTCCGGCCGGCGCCAACGAACACTTATTGGCGAAACATTCTACATAGCAGTAGGGGATGCGTGATAGGTTCGCCATGAGCATCAGGCTTATAAAGTATGTGTTTGTGTTCCGACATGTGCAAAGGAAATGGCTATGTCCAGTCTCCAGGAAGGTCTGGATTTGACGTGGAATACTGTGGTAGCAAAGGGGAGAGTATGTAAAGTCATAAGAATGCTATAGATATTTCTATTTCTAGAGCCACAGTCGTCAGCAGGATGTAGTTCCCACCCTTGGCTCACTGTCGAATGTCGTTCCAACTGAGACCACGATCGTAACATTTAATTGTAAATATGTTGTTGTTGTTGTGGTCTTCAGTCCTGAGACTGGTTTGATGCAGCTCTCCATGGTACTCTATCCTGTGCAAACTTCTTCATCTCCCAGTACCTACTGCAACCTACATCCTTCTGTATTCATCTCTTGGTCTCCCTCTACGATTTTTACCCTCCACGCTGCCCTACAATACTAAATTAGTGATCCCTTGATGCCTCAGAACATGTCCTACTAACCTATCCCTTCTTCTGGTCAGGTTGTGCCACAAACTTCTCTTCTCCCCAATCCTATTCAATACTTCCTCATTAGTTATGTGATCTACCCATCTAATCTTCAGCATTCTTCTGTAGCACCACATTTCGAAAGCTTCTATTCTCTTCTTGTCCAAACTATTTATCGTCCATGTTTCACTTCCATACATGGCTACACTCCATACAAATAGTTTCAGAAATGACTTCCTGACACTTAAATCTATACTCGATGTTAACAAATTTCTCTTCTTCAGAAACGCTTTCCTTGCCATTGCCAGTCTACATTTTATATCCTCTCTACTTCGACCGTCATCAGTTATTTTGCTCCCCAAATAGCAAAACTCCTTTACTACTTTAAGTGTCTCCTTTCCTAATCTAATTCTCTTAGCATCACCAGACTTAATTACACTACATTCCATTATCCTCGTTTTGCTTTTGTTGATGTTCATCTTATATCCTCCTTTCAAGATACTGTCTATTCCGTTCAACTGCTCTTCCAAGTCCTTTGCTGTCTCTGACAGAATTACAATGTCACCGGAGAACCTCAAAGTTTTTATTTCTTCTCCATGGATTTTAATACCTACTCCGAATTTTTCTTTTGTTTCCTTTACTGCTTGCTCAATATACAGATTGAATAACATCAGGGAGAGGCTACAACCCTGTCTTACTTCCTTCCCAACCACTGCTTCCCTTTCATGTCCCTCGACTCTTATAACTGCCATCTGGTTTCTGTACAAATTGTAAATAGTCTTTCGCTCCCTGTATTTTACCCATGGCACCTTTAGAATTTGAAAGAGAGTATTCCAGTCAACATTGTCAAACGCTTTCTCTAAGTGTACAAATTCTAGAAACGTAGGTTTGCCTTTCCTTAATCTTTCTTCTAAGATAAGTCGTAAGGTCAGTATTGCCTCACGTGTTCCAGTGTTTCTACGGAATCCTAACTGATCTTCCCCGAGGTCGGCTTCTACTAGTTTTTCCATTCGTCTGTAAAGAATTCGTGTTAGTATTTTGCAGCTGTGGCTTATTAAACTGATTGTTCGGTAATTTTCACATCTGTCAACACCTGCTTTCTTTGGGATTGGAATTATTATTTTATTCTTGAAGTCTGAGGGTATTTCGTCTGTTTCATACCTCTTGCTCACCAGATGGTAGAGTTTTGTCAGGACTGGCCCTCCCAAGGCCGTCAGTAGTTCCAATGGAATGTTGTCTACTCCCGGGGCCTCGGTTCGACTCAGGTCTTTCAGTGCTCTGTCAAACTCTTCACGCAGTATCGTATCTCCCATTTCATCTTCATCTACATCCTCTTCCATTTCCATAATATTGTCCTCAAGTACATAGCCCTTGTATAGACCCTCTATATACTCCTTCCACCTTTCTGCTTTCGCTTCTTTGCTTAGAACTGGGTTTCCATCTGAGCTCTTGATATTCATACATGTGGTTCTCGTATCTCCAAAGGTCTCTTTAATTTTCCTGTAGGCAGTATCTATCTTACCCCTAGTGAGATAAGCCTCTACATCCTTACATTTGTCCTCTAGCCATCCCTGCTTAGCCATTTTGCACTTCCTGTCGATATCATTTTTGAGACGTTTGTATTCCTTTTTGCCTGCTTCATTTACTGCATTTTTATATTTTCTCCTTTCGTCAACTAAATTCAATATTTCTTCTGTTACCCAAGGATTTCTACTAGCCCTCGTCCTTTTACCTACTTGATCCTCTGCTGCCTTCACTACTTCATCCCTCAAAGCTAGCCATTCTTCTTCTACTGTATTTCTTTCCCCCATTCCTGTCAATTGTTCCCTTATGCTTTCCCTGAAACTCTGTACAACCTCTGGTTCTTTCAGTTTATCCAGGTCCCATCTCCTTAAATTCCCCCCTTTTTGCAGTTTCTTCAGTTTTAATCTACAGGTCATAACCAATAGATTGTGGTCAGAGTCCACATCTGCCCCTGGAAATGTCTTACAATTTAAAACCTGGTTCCTAAATCTCTGTCTTACCATTATATAATCTATCTGATACCTTTTAATATCTCCAGGGTTCTTCCATGTATACAACCTTCTTTCATGGTTCTTAAACCAAGTGTTAGCTATGATTATGTTGTGCTCTGTGCAAAATTCTACCAGGCGGCTTCCTCTTTCATTTCTTAGCCCCAATCCATATTCACCTACTACGTTTCCTTCTCTCCCTTTTCCTACACTCGAATTCCAGTCACCCATGACTATTAAATTTTCGTCTCCCTTCACTATCTGAATAATTTCTTTTATTTCATCATACATTTTTTCAATTTCTTCGTCATCTGCAGGGCTAGTTGGCATATAAACTTATACTACTGTAGTAGGTGTGGGCTTCGTATCTATCTTGGCCACAATAATGCGTTCACTATGCTGTTTGTAGTAGCTTACCCGCATTCCTATTTTCCTATTCATTATTAAACCTACTCCTGCATTACCCCGTATTTGATTTTGTGTTTATAACCCTGTAGTCACCTGACCAGAAGTCTTGTTCCTCCTGCCACCGAACTTCACTAATTCCCACTATATCTAACTTTAACCTCTCCATTTCCCTTTTTAAATTTTCTAACCTACCTGCGCGATTAAGGGATCCGACATTCCACGCTCCGATCCGTAGAAGGCCAGTTTTCTTTCTCTTGATAACGACATCCTCTTGAGTAGTCCCCGCCCGGAGATCCGAATGGGGGAATATTTTACCTCTGGAATATTTTACCCAAGAGGACGCCATCATCATTTAATCATACAGTAAAGCTGCATGCCCTCGGGAAAAATTACGGCTGTAGTTTCCCCTTGCTTTCAGCCGTTCGCAGTACCAGCACAGCAAGGCCGTTTTGGTTATTGTTACAAGGCCAGATCAGTCAATCATCCAGACTGTTGCCCTTGCAACTACTGAAAAGGCTGCTGCCCCTCTTCAGGAACCACACGTTAGTCTGGCCTCTCAACAGATACCCCTCCGTTGTGGTTGCACTTACGGTACGGCTATCTGTATCGCTGAGCCACGCAAGCCTCCCCACCAATGGCAAGGTCCATGGTTCATGGGGGGGGGGATTGTAAATATAGCGATCAAAATACATATGTGACCGATGTCTTAGGATAATGATTATACCTAGGCGTGCAGTGCTGGTGGCCTGTAGTGGGAATTATTCACGTTTACATATAACGGTAGGAGCTGTCCGAACATAGAGGCCTGTTGGGGTGCAGGAATGTAGCTGACTTAACTGTGTACACAGCCGAATAGCGACCTAATACTTAGTATGACAGCTTTCCTGTTCTTGTGGAAATTTGAGAAGATTCAATACGGACGTGTGTTTGTGCTGGGCCATTATTGCCACCCATGTAAACTGTTTAGCTGACTGGTTCTTCACATTTCGCGTCTTTATTTAGTAGAGAGAACATCGATTGTGGTGTGTGCATCTAGCGGGTGGAAGACACGTTTACTGGTTCTCTAGACGTGAGAAACACCTTAGTTGACTCTGTAAACTATTGGGATGATTTAGAATCTGGTACATAACCAACATAAGTGTTCGCGAGTGGAAATATCAGTTTCATCTATTTTTTTTCGAGTTCTTTTTCTGTAAAGGTCTTCACAGGTGGCATAAGTTTCTAGTTTCTCTATGGTTTACAGCATGCTGCACCTAGCTAAAATTTTGGGTTTCTAGAGAAATAATTTCCAGTCTATATCTTTGGAATAATGTCACACGAGTAATACTGCTATGCAAGCGATGTTGCTGTTTGCTTGATGTCGAGAAGTACCGTGAAAATAGTATAATATTCTACCAAACTATGCGAAATTACATATGTTCTTGTAATCCCAGAGTGTGGAGATCAATGTACTAAAGCAAGCAGGTTGGGCCTGAAACAGTAATGCCTTTGTGCCGAAGGGAGCCGATCCAGAATATGTAGATCAGTTATGTCACATGAGTGATACTTCCATGCAAGCGATATTGCTGTCTGCTTGATATCAAGAAGTACCATGAAAATAGTCTGATATTCTACCAAACTATTTATCTTGTAATCCCACAGTCTGCAGATGTGTGTAAGAAAGCAAACAGGTTGTGTTGGAAAGAGTAATGCGTTTTTGCCGAAGGGAGCCGATCCAGAATTTGTAGATCAGTTGTGAGATTGACTTCAATCCACTGAATGTGGTCATGCGTTGGTTGTCCATAACCGCCCTCGTTGGAAATATCTAGTGCCGCGAGTATACCTACAGTGCATGTGCTCATGCTATCTGTCTTCACAGTATATGTACGAGTGATGGAAAAGGGGTTATTTTGTATCGTGCAGGATATGAATTGTTTGTTTACTACACTGACACAGTACGCAGTGATATATTGCTGAGTTGGAGATCAAATGGCTCTGAGCACTATGGGACTTAACTGCTGAGGTCATCAGTCCCCTAGAACCTAGAACTACTTAAACCTAACTAACTTAAGGACATCACACACATCCATGCCTGAGGCAGGCTTCGAAACTGCAACCGTAGCGGTCGCGTGGTTCCAGACTGTAGCACCTAGAACCACTCGGCTACTCCGGCCGGCAGTTGGATATCAGTTTCACGCTCTAATATTCAAGCTCTTGTCCTCATTGAGAGAGCAGTGTAACTGAGTAAGAGTCTTTCCGTACCTGACGATATGCAGAGCACCTTGCAAGGTTTAATTGTCGGTGCAATATGGCGACCTGTGTAAAATAGTTCTTGCTGCTGAAACTATCGTCTGCAGAAAGAAAAAAAAGGCAGACTGTTCTTCCACACTGGTGGCATTAGTAATTCAGCGGGTAAATTCGATAAGAGCCAATCATAATTCTTCATTCACTCACCAGACATCATTTGTGCTGGAATATAGGTGTCTCTACACAGTGGTGAGAACGTTTGCGTATGTTGAAAGCAGTACGTGTAACACAAGATGGGTGGGATGTGTTGTTAGGACCGAGAGGAAGAATGCATTCGATGTTATTCTGCGCTATTTCTGTAAGCAGGTCCTGTTAGGGCAACCATTTCCATGCAGACAAGTTGAGACATCACAGAAGCTCCTACAAAAGCAAGTGTTACCTATTTCGGAGGCACTATACAATTACCGGGAGGTTGACTTGGTTCTTGTTTTACATAGCTATGTGACATCACTATAACACTGAGAACCTCCTTAGATGCACTTGCGATGGCGTGTAGCTATGCGTATGCAATTCACAGTCATGTGTCAGCCGCACTGGACACTTAAGCACGACTATACCCAGCTCGAATGTCCCGGTAGAATCACGAGGAAGAGAAAGCAGCCTGTTCCATTCTGGGAAACAATGGAACGGATTTCAGCATCTGTGAGGGTGAGTCCCTCTGCAAATTGGTGTTCATTCCTGTCCAGTCACGTCAGCAATTTTGCCCAGGTCAACATGTATTTCCAGAGGAATTTCTCACAAGTATGAAAGGGATGCCACTGCCTCATATTTGCAGGATCCAAATGTGCACCTGTGCATGACTTGGCAGCTGATGGTCGCGTCATCCCTTTGCGGGGGCTGCCGGTGGAACCCAACTCCTGGGAGCGTGTGTGATAGCATCCTGTGCGGCCCAGTAGACAGGGGGTGGTGGGCAGTGCATGCGCTCATTCTTTGCGTGTCTGTTGTATTATTTTGTGGGCTGGCCTGTAGGCCATGCTATGCATTACTTAGACAGTTTACAAGTAGTGAGCGTGCCTGCAGAGCGTTTTACATGCGTTAATTTGATAATTTACGAGTTGTTTTCGTGTCTACACTTCAGTGTACTGCACTATTTCGGTGATTTATGAGTAGTTTACAGGTCTATGAGCTGTGTGTTGCATTATTTTGGTGATTTACGAGTTGTTTGCATATCTGTACATCAGTGTACTGCATTATTTCCGAGTAGTTTGCAGGTCTGCAGACCGTTTATTGTGACTCCAAGCACATCAGGGCGAGTACTTCTTTTATCATTGTGATACATGAATTACGTGAAATCTGTCCCTAAATAAATTGTTCCAAAATAAATAAAGTACACTCCTTCCTCTCTCCAACAGCCCAGTGCAGGCTGAGCCATTTTCCCACCATTTTCCCCTCCAGACCACCATCTTGGATTATGTCATAGGAGGGATGATAGCACTCTCTGGTGGCAGTATTGTGTACTAGGGCAGTTGGACTCCAGACTTCATGGTGGACACACTGGATGGCAGTACTGCCTCAAATTGTTTAAATAATGAGTGCATGCAAAATAAAGACTTACGTCCATCCTATGCGGCAGAGGCCAAGTCCTTTTCCCACCAATTCCTAGGAATAGGTGGTGGTCGGATGACTTAGGTTAGTGGAGGTAGCCCAAGTGACCTATTTTCCTGCCACTTTCTTAGGTTAGTAGAGGTATCCATGGTGTGTTGCAGCGTTCTGATGAAATTTGAATTTCCCACCATTTTGTGGGGGAGGGGAGGGGATGGGGTGGAGAGAAGAGGGTTAGGTTAGTGGAGGTAGCCCAATTAACATAATCTTGCCGCCAAAATTCAAATTTCCAGCCAAAAGCGGTCATTTTCGATAGTGGTACTCGTGTCATCATCTGACATCATGTATGCCATCTTGGATGATGTCATCACCACCATGTTGGTCACATCTGGCAACAATGGACAGTGGGGCAGAACGAAGTTTGCTCTACTTCTTTTCTGGCCATCCAGGACTGCCCTGCCACATGGAAAGTCATGGAATTGAAGTCAGTTCTCAGGAAGATGAGACATTGTATCCGATTTTTCCCAGCACACCTCGCATCGTTGCTCTATTCCATCGGTTGTGAATGGACAATGTGTCTTTTGTTTGGACCAAAGATTGTCAGGATGCATTCCAGTAACCTATATGCCTTTTTGAGTGAAGGTGACTTTCTCTTTTAGATCCTGTTAAGCCAGTGGTTTTTGCAGTGGACACCTCTTCGTAGAGAATCAGACCTGTATTCTCGCACATATTTGCTTTACAGCAAAGTCCGAGCACTTTGGCTTCCAAGACTCAATGTAACTATTCCCAGATCAATAACGATGCACTCACTATTATCTATGGCATGAAAAAGTTTCACCATTATCTGTCTGGTCGGAAGTCTTACCTAGTGATGGACCAGAAGGTAGGTCAGTCTTTGATTCATCCATCGAAACCTCTTCCGTCGTGTACGGCTCAGAAGCTGCAACTCTGGGCTTTGTTATTGTCACAATATCAGTACGAGGTATTGTACCGATCCATGTCGAAGCATGCTGACGCCTTCTCTCGGCTTCCTATTGGTTCTGATTCTGAATTCGACGCTACTGCCGCATCTTGTTGTCAGACAGATGCGCGGGGCTCTGAACTCTTACTGAATTTTCCACTGCACTATAGGAAAACTGGTCAGGCCACAGAACCAGAGCCTGACAGGTACCTTTTGTTGCACTGCATCTGTACTGCTTGGCCTCCTTCTGTGAAAAACATTCAGAATTTCTTTGTGTGCCACTATTTTGTCGTCAGCATAACCTCTCCGTCCAAGATGCTGTGACTTTATTACGAAATGACTGGAAAGTAGGATGTGCTTATTTCTAAAGTGCTGCATAAAGCTCCTACAAGAACATTCAGGAATTGGAAACACGAAACATGTAGCGTGCCGGCACTTACATGGACTGGTATGCACGCCCATATTCAACAGATGATGTTCACAGACTTGCACATAGGGTGAAACCCTCCTCGCCCCTTAGCAAACGTTTTCAGCTTGGCCAAAGTCTCAGTCGCCATGGCATCATGTGCATATTGACTCTGCTCGTCCCTTTTGGAACGCTAGTTGGCTTACTGTAGAGAATTCTTTTACCAAATATCCGTTTGCAGTGCCCATGAACTTGACTACGTTGCGTAGTCCCATTCAGCCTTTGTCATCAATTTTCTCCTTGGAAGGTTAGCCAGAAGTGTGGCTCACAGGCAACTGACCACAGTTTACAGCTTAGAACTTCGAATAATCTTGTATAGTCTGTAGTATCACTCACCATACCACTGTTCCGTTTCATCATTAGTTGAATGAAGAACCTGAATGATTTGTGCATACATTCAAGATAGTTTTGTTTGTGGGGGGTTGAAGGGACCAGACTACAAAGGCAATCAGTCCCTTTTTTCACGACCATGAAACACCCACAAGGAACAAAAACAAGCAACAGAGATGACAAGGGACGACACAGGACAAGAAAGGCACAGACAAAGATCAGACAAAAGGATTAAAAGCACAAAGTGGCTGGTGGACCATGGAAACAAAAAAGGATAAGCCAACCACAAAGAGGCACACCAAAACCCCTATCTAAAACAATAGGCCAAAGGCCAGACGCAACACAAAATCGGACAAACCCTCAGATTGAGCGATAATAATCCCACACTCGAATAAAACTCAAAACTAAGCCTGCCATTGCAGCATCATCCATAAAAACAGCAGGGAGAGTATCAGGCAGCACAAACGTCTGCCTGAGTGCCTTTGAAAGTGGACAGTCCAACAAAATTTGGACCTCTGTCAACACTGATCCACAGCAACATAGAGCCAATCTCCAGGTCCAAGGCACTGATAGCCTGTTTGGGCAGCCTGTCAACAATGTTCAATAACTGGGATGCCGACATGACCCGTGGTCCACACAAAAACCATGAAATGGCTACAACTGGCAAGAGTATGGATGGACTCCAGGATAGCCATCACCAGACAAGAACGAGGAAAACACTGATCAATAGCTTGTAAAAGGCTCAGAGAGTCACCAAAGATGACGAAGAACTCACCTAATCAGAGCAGATATACTATAGGGCGTGAGAGATGGCTACGTACTCTGCAGTGAAAACACTGCAGCCATCTGGCAATGAGCCTTGTTGAGAATGATCCCCAAGAGTAATAGCATAATCAGCTCGAACAGCAACCATCGTCAGTATAGACCACGTCAGAGCCACAAAACGTGGCAAGGATGGAAAGAAAGCAGCAGCAGTGGGTCTCAGGAACGACTGAGTCCTTCGTGCCCTGTGCCAAATCCAGCTGAAGGCAAGGACGGGGCACACACCATGGGTGTATACGTATATGGGCCCAGAAAACAGGTGGAAGAGAGAAGAATTCAAGCCCAAAAAAAAGAGCCCGAGTGTGAACTGTGATGGTACACTCTGACCAGGGCCACCATTCGGGAAGATGGACGACCGAGTTGCGGAACAGGAGACGGTAATTTTGATGTCTGGGCAAGCTACAAACATGTGCAGCATAAGCGGCCAGTAGTCATCGGCGCCGGATCCGCAATGGCGGGGCACCAGCCTCCACAACGAGTATGCTGTTTACAGGGCTTATTCCGAAAGTTCCAGTTTTGAGTAGGATCTCGCAGTGAAGTATGGGGTCAAGCAATTGCAACACGGAAGGCGATGACAAACTATAAGGCAGGCTCGCATAATCGAGACAGGACTGAATCAGTGCCTGATACAGTCGTAGAAGGGTAGACCGATCGGCACCACAGCTGGTGTGATGCAAGCAACGAATAACGTTAAGATGACACCAACACGTTTGTTTAATCTGCCAAATATGAGAGAGCCAAGTCAACTGGGCATCAACAAGCCCAAAAACCGATGCATCTCCACCATGGCAAGAGGTTCACTGTCAAGATAAAGCTGTGGGTCAGCGTGAACAGTATGACGCCAACAGAAATGCATGACACAGGTCTTGGCAGTCGAGAACGGAAGCCGTCTATGATGGCCAAAGACTGCACCCTGCGGATAGCGCCCTGTAGCTGCCGTTCAGCAACTGCAGTGCCAGTGGAGCTATAGGAAGGCAAAAGTCATCAACATACAAATAAGCCAATACAGACGTTCCCACAGCTGCAGTTAGCCCATTGACACCAACTAAAAAGAGGCATACACACAAGACAGAGCCTTGTGGTACCCCATTCTCCTGGCCTTAGGAGGGACTATGGGAAGGACCAACGTCCACATGGAATGAATGAAGCGACAGAAAATTTTGAATAAAAGTCGGAAGTGGGCCCCTTAAACCCCACCCATGAAGCGTGGTGGGGATGAGATGTCACCATGTTGTATCGTATGCCTTCTGCATGTCAAAAAAGATGCCAACCTGTCGGCGGGAAAATGCTGTACACATGGCTAACTCCAGGCAGACCAGATTATCGGTGACATAGCGGCCCTTGCGGAACACACCCAGGACTGTAGCCAAAAGGCCCCAAGACTAAAGTAGCCATCTCAACCTCTGGCTCACCATGCATTTGAGCAATTTGCATGGAACGTTGGTGAGGCTAATGGGGCGGTAGCTGTCCACCTCCAGTGAGTTCTTGCCAGGTTTCGGCATGGGGATAATGACGCTTTCCTGCCATTGTGATGGGAACTCACCCTCAACCCAGATACAGTTGAAAAGTCTTGGAGGCGTCGCTGGCAGTTAACTGAGAGGTGTTTAAGCATCTGATAGTGGATGCCATCTGGCCCAGAATCCATATCAGGGCAAGCGGCTAAGGCACTTTGGAATTCCCAGTCACTGAATGGAGCATTGTACGATTTGGGGTGCAGTGTATGGAATGAAAAGCTCTGACGTTCCAACCACTCTTGCAGGGAGTGGAGGGCCTGTGGGTAATTTATAAAAGCAAAAATCTGAGTGTAATTCTCTGCTAAGATTTCTGCAATTGTGTTGGTGTCAGTACAGACTGCTCGATTCAGGGAAACCCTGGTATGCCTAATCTTGGTCCAAACGTGAGATGGAGAGGTATGGATGCCAATGGTGGAGGCATACCATTCCCAGCACTCCTGCTTCCGTCAGGGAATGAGGCATCGGGCTCTGGCATGGAGCCACTTAAACTCAATGAGGTGGTACAGCGATGGGTGCCACTTATGACGTTAGAGGGCCCGCCTGTAATAGCAAATCGCCTCAGAGATCTCTGGTGACCAGGCACAGTTCTCTGCCGACGGGACCCAGAAGAACAGGGAATTGCCGATTCCGCTGCAGAAACGATGCCGGTGGTGACTGTGTGAACCACCACATCAATGGCATCATGAGAAAGAGGCTCAATAGTGGCAATGGAGGCAAACATGTCCCAGTCAGCCTTATTCAAAGCCCATCTGGATAGGCGCCCAAGTGTGTGACACTGGGGTAGTGACAGAAAGATCGGAAAGTGGGCACTACCGCACAAGTCATGCACACTCCACCAGACAGGGGGTAGAAGGCCAGGGCTGCAGACCAAAAGGCCAATGGATGAGTACGTGCCATGCACCACACTGAAATGTGTGGAGGCACCATTATTCAAGATAGAACGGTCGAGCTGTGCCAACACTCGTTCAACGACAGTGCCTTGGGCTGTTGCCACCAATCCACCCCACAAAGGGTTAATGGCGTTAAAGTCGCCCAGTAATAGAAAAGGTGGTGGCAGCTGGGCTAACAGCGCTGCCATAGATGCTGTAGGACATCGCCATCCAGTGGAAGATAGAGGCTGCAGATAGTAACAGCCTGAGGCGTCCACACCCTAACAGCAACAGCTTCTTAAGGTGTTTGAAGAGGGACACACTCGCTGTAAAGAGAGTTAAGGACATAGACGCAGACAACACCAGATAGCCTCTCATAAGCTGCCCAATTCTTGTAATAACCCCAATACCCATGGAGGGCAGGGGTTCACATCACCGGAAACCAAGTTTCCTGGAGGGCAATGCAGAAGAAAAGTTGAAGGCTGAGAAGTTCTCAGAGCTCAGCAAAATGGTGGAAAAACCACCGCAATTCTACTGGAGGATAATAGCATTGTGAGGCTGGGAAGGCAATGAACATTCAATGAGGCAGTTTACACCTCAGAGTCACCTCCTGCCACCAACGTATTGCTTGAACTGTCTGTATCTATTGTGTCTGAGGGTTCAGTGAGATCCAGGTCCACAGCGGACACCAGAATCTTCACCTCATCCTCAGACACAGAACTTGTAGGCAGCGGTGGTGTAGGTGCCATTGCAGTGCCTTGGATCTGGGTGATATTTTGCTTTTTTGGTTTCTCTCACTGCCCCTTAGGTTGATCACACTGGGACTGAAGAGGACCGTGAAGCCCTACAACCAGCTACCTGTGGTTGCTTCAGCCACTGGTGGGTCAGCTCTACCACCGGTAACCACCTCAGAAGGGAGTGACCCAAGGGAACCCTTCCTAGTGAGAGGAGCCAAAGAAGTAATATGCTTCTCTGGCTCGAAAGTGGGGATGTATGTCCCTGATGTTGAAGGTGGGGGGGGGGGGGGTTACTGCTCCCAAAGTCGGTGGTGCAGGAGCAACAGGAAGGGTTGTGCCCCCACCCCCCATGGGTGAGGTGGCAGGTGTAGTCTTACAGCTCGGAGAGCCGACTGGAATTCGCTTAACTGATGAGGGTATCACTGTTGTCGTTGCTGTGGCATAAGAGGAAGTCGTTTGCACAGGATGGAGTCGTTCAAATTTCCTCTTAGCCTCAGTGTAGGTCAATCGGTCCAGGGTCTTACATTCCATGATTTTCCCCTCTTTCTGTGAAATTCTTGAGTCCGGCCAGCAAGGTGAATGATGCTCTTTGCAGTTGACATAGATGGGAGGCGGGGCACATGGAATATTGGGATGTGATGGGCGTCTGCAAGATCGACATGTCAGGCTGGAAGTACAACACAATGACATACAGACGAACTTCCAGTATTTAAAGCACCACATTGGGGGAGGGATATAGGGCCTGATGTCACAGCAGTATACAGTCACCTTGACCTCCTAAGGCATGGCCCTTGAAGGCCATGATGAAGGTGCCGATGGCAACCTGATTATCCCTCATACACCGATGAACGAGCAGAACAAAATGAACACCTCGCCGCTCCAAATTGGCGCGCAGCTCGTATTCAGACTGCAAAAGAAGGTCCCTGTTGAATATAATGCCCTGGACCTTATTTAAGCTCTTGTGGGCCATGATGGTAACAGAAATATCCCCCAACCTGTTACAAGCGAGTAATGCCAGTGACTGGGCAGATGGTGCTCTTTTTATCAAAACTGCCTTTGAGCGCATTTTGGACAAGCCCTCCATCTCCCCAAACTTGTCTTCTAGATGCTCTAGAAGGAACTGAGACTTCATCGTCATGAAAGACTCTCCATCAGCTCTCGTACAAACCAGGTACTGGGGCGAATAAGTCTCACTGCCATTCTTAGCCTTTTGCTCCTCCCATGGTGTGGCCAGCGAGGGGAACGATTTTGGGTCATACTTCTGTGCATTGAACTGAGCCCTGGAACGCTTAGAGACTGCTGATGTCCGACCACCAGCAAGAGATGATGTACCATGCTTCATTGACGGCGATCCGCCCGGATGCCACCCAATCCGACCAAGAGCCCTCCCCACAGGCGCCATGCAGCCTCAGCAAGGGCCACCTGGCAGGATGGTCATTGCTGGGAGTCTCAGTGCCCCAGGGAGATAGGGATCTACTCCTCGGCGTACGTGGGGGCTGAACAGCACAGTCATCAGCAGAGCGATCCCTAGGTCTACAACCAGCTGGGTACATGGCAGCCCCACCACAACAGACCGTCTACCGTGCTGGATAACAGGTGCAAAGAAGACCACGGTCGTCGTCGGCGCAGAAGGCGAGACTGCATAGTGGATGGGAGAAACCGCACCCAGGAATGTAGCCTCACTCAAGAGATGGAGAATGAGCAGGGCTGCAATGGGACGACCAGAAATGGGGCTTATGATCTCATTGCCCTATGGACACGATGCACCGTGCAAGGCGCCCTTCCCCAATTGGCACGCTCTTCAGGAAAATTACCTAATATGAAGGTCAAGCCCTACTGGGGGACCATGACATAAAGGCCGAAACTTGTGAGACTCCTTTTAGTCGCCTCTTAAGACAGGCAGGAATACCGCCTATTCTAACCTCCGGACCCGCAGTGGGATACATTCAAGCAACACACGAACAAAATACATTCCCGCCACACGGGGGAGCAAGCGCTGCAGCTCCTTCTCGCCACGTACTGCTCCCATTCCCGTGACGGTTCGTTGCCGGCGGAGCTTCTACATGGCCGGCGCCACCGCACGCTGCTTCAGTTGCTGCACCCACCACAGAACACGGCGCCTCCCACGCTACGCAAGTATCGCTTTGCAGCTAATGAGTATACTCTATTCACATTTTTTCTTCGCACCAGACACGGATGAGAGAACAGATCGTTCGAAATGTGGGCTCCTGAATGCATTTAATTCGAGGTCCTGATGGCTTACTGCGCCGCCGTCAGAACGAGATTCTTGCTAGTCGATTGTGAGACTCTTCCGCAGATTTTCTTCCGCAGATTTTCTTCCGCAGATTTTCTGTTCCCAGATTCGCGTCCTACCGTGATACTGTGGGTGGCAAGAAACCGATGGAGCTGCACCGACGAACACGCCAATGGAACGACACCTCCAGGAAGACAGCGTTGAGCGCCCCATGTCAACGCTGACCTAACAGGCCACCCATCGGTCGGCCCCAGTTCGGTCGCAGACTTAGGGAGCATTAGCACTGAGTAATAGGAAGACGATTCTATCAGTAGTAATAATGTATGAATGTAATTTCATGTATGAGGCACGGCAAGCACAGGAAGCCATCTCACAACGAAAAGAGTTCGGTTTTATTTATTTCCTCTTTAGAAATAAAAAGTTCTACTAATTGAAAACTATTACGTACAGACTATTTTAGATTCTTGCCACCGGCCATCGCAACTTCTCTCCTTTTTTTTGTGGGTGCTGGCCCCACAGAAGGTGATACAACAGTCAGTAAGACAAAACTGATTATTTTAGAAACTCCTCAAAGGCATGAACTGAAGGTTTTATGCAACGCTCATGTCATGAATGAAAAACACAATACTTTCATTAATCAAACCACGAATTTAGTTTAAAGTCGTTTTTCCCCAAAAGTATCCCAGATTAGCCTGAAGTCTACAAAGAGACCATATGTTCCTCAAAGATTAAAGACAACCAGTACAATTAATAGGAAACAGTACCTACCAGTCACAAACAGGTCTGATGTTGATGGTATTCCATAATATCGCAGGCACTAACACAGAATATTATGCAAATGTGTTATGAGAGAAAGATAGGCACGTCAGGTGACACAATGAAGACAATCTATGATATAGTGAAGGAGAAATGTAATATAGCCGCATACGAAGTGGACGAGATAGCATTAAGATTAGAGGATGCTTTCGTGACGAATGTGAACAGTGTTGCGAAACTCATTAACAAGAGTCTCATGAATGTTGCTGAACAAATGGGATTGTCAGGTTCAGTAGGCTCTACCACGGAATACCTTAACCCAGCCACTATTAAAAAGAGTAGGAACCTCAGTATAAAACTAATGTCCAACACAAAAGCTTTAAAATCAAAAAATTCTTATAGTGGAAATAACATATCAACAGAGTTATCTAAAGAGTGTTGTTTAGAGTTTAGTAACATACAAAATTATTTGTGTAGCCAGTTATTTATCAGTGGAACTTTTCCCAAACGGCCGAAATAAGCTGAAGCTGAAGACTTGAGGTCCAGAAATACTGCCAAACTTCTATCCAATTTTCTTTTCTCGCCATTATCAAAAATTATAGTTAAAGAATTATACGGTTCACTACTTGTTCATTCGGCAATAAATAATTTAATGTCAAAAGCACAGGTTGGACTCCTCCAGGTTGTAGATACTGAGAACGACGTTTACACACACAGCGATAATGTACTTTGTTCTTTAGCTGTATATTATAGGCTACTGGTATATTTTGTGATGGGTCGGATCTATCTGACTGTGTAGATGATTATATTTTACGTAACCAAAAATATTATGGTGTAACAACAAACGCTGCAAAATGATTCAAGTCTTTAAATGCGAATATTTTAGGTTAGGCTT
Organism: Schistocerca serialis cubense; assembly: GCF_023864345.2. NCBI lineage: Eukaryota > Metazoa > Arthropoda > Insecta > Orthoptera > Acrididae > Schistocerca > Schistocerca serialis. The sequence continues at coordinate 8,289,714 of NW_026048462.1, forward strand.
TACCGTTACTGATGCCAATCACCGTTTATTTATCTCCACGACGAATTTCAAAGGTTTAAACCTCCATATCAGGCGGATTTACATTTGTTAGTATGACATACACCAAAGAGCCAAAGAAACTAGTACACCTGCCTATTATCGTGTAGGGCCCCCTCGAGCACGCAGAAGTGCCTCAGCACGACGTGGCATGGACTCGACTAATGTCTGAAGTAGTGCTGAAGGGAACTGATACCATGAATCCTGCAGGTCTGTCCACAGATCTTCTGAACAGCACATTGCAAAGCATACCAGATTGCCCTACAATGTTTATGTCTGGGGAGTTTGGTGGTAAGCGGAAATGCTTAAATTCAGAAGAGTGTTCCTTGATCACGCCGTAGCAATCCTGGACGTATGGGGCGTCGCATTGTACTGCTGGAATTGCGCAAGCCCGTCGGAATGCTAAATGAACATGAATGGATGCAGATGATCACATAGAATACTTACGTAGGTGGCACCTGTCAGAGTCGTATCTAGATGTAACAGGGGTTCCGTATGACTCCAATTGCAGGCGTCCCATGCCACTGCAGAGCCTCCACCAGCTTCAACAGTCCCCTGCTGACATGCAGGATCTATGGATTAATGACGTTGTCTCCATACCCGAACACGTCCATCCGCTCGATACAATTTGAAACGATACTAGACCGACCAGGCAACATGCTTCCAGTCATCAACAATCCAATGTCGGTGTTTACGACACATACGAGGCGTAAAGCTTTATGTCATGCAGTCATCAAGGGTACACGAGTTGGCCTTATCTATGATATTTCGTTGCATGGTTCGCACGCTGACATGTTGATGGCCCAGCATTGAAATCTGCAGCAATTTGGCCGAGGGTTGCACTTCTGTCACACTGAACGATTCTGTCCAGTCGTCGTTGGTCCCGTTCTTGCACAATCTCTTTCCGGCGGCAGTGGTGTCGGAGGTTTTATGTTTTACCGGATTCCTCATATTCACGATACATTCGTGAAATGGTCATACGGGAAATTCTCCACTTCATCGCTACCTCGGAGATGCTGTGTCCCATCGCTCGTACGCCGACTGTAACACCACTTTCAAACTCACTTAAATCTGAATAACCTGCCATTGTAGGAGCAGTAACAAATCTAACAACTGCACCAGTCCCTTGTTGTCTTATATAGGCGTTGCCGAACGCATCGCCGTATTCTGTCTGTTTACGTATCTCTCTATTTTAATACGCGTGCCTACACCAATTTCTTCAGAGCGTCATTGTATGTGTGTATTGTGTTAAAATTTTTGGAGGAACGTATAAGATACCACTTCAGAACACGGTTTTGTTCTTCTTGTGACAGAAAACTAAACGTATATCAAACGGTAAAAATAAAATAAATAAAATAGATTTACCTGCAGTGGTCACAGGTTTCTTTCACCACCGTAACGCATCACATGTATACTGTCATATTTTGTAAACAAAAATTGCGTCTGAAGACTATTAGGTACAAGGATCAAATCACAAAAGAGGACAATTATCAGAAAGGACAAAGAGTATACAGCATAACATCATTATTACAGAATAAGTTTGAAAGGTTTTTAAAGATCTTTTTTTCGAGGTGCTGAGCACATGAGTTCGAGCAAATATTTGAAATGGTATATAAATCCGATTTTGTCAAGCTTAAACTTCATACTTGTTTATATAACCCGGTGACATAATGAAAAATTTAAGAGCAATAATTATTTTGGCTACAGTGGTAAAATTATACATAAATAACAATTTTTGATGGTATTCTCAGATAGGATTGAAAGGCTAGAGGCAGGGACAGAGGAAGAGAAACAGAGAGAGAGAGGGTAGAAAGAGTGATTGGATGAGAAGAAACTTTCCAAATCAAGGGGTTCTTAAGATTGTATCTCTTACACGCAATAATTGTGTGGAGGCACACATTTTCTCTTAGATGGCCAACCTTTTCAAACAACCCTCACACCATATCCAGTCATTGTAATAAATATACATTCACACAGATATAGCTTATAACTAGAGTAGGAAACATATCAGAAAATGGTAGACGAAATAAGCACTGCCTCGGGATGAGTGACCTTGACCTTGTTACATCCTCATATGCACAGTCAGTATAAGCCACTGAGTGTTAATATGGTAACCTCGCCATACATAAGATCCACCTTCATCTTCACAGCTTCCTCAGTCTGGCTCAAATATCGAACAAACGAGGCATCTTTCGTATCGTATGCTCATGTGACACAGACCAAGAGACAACCATTGCGAATCAGTACTCACTATTCAACGTGCTATGACAGAACCACCCCTTATCCTGACAGCTGTGGAATCCTAGAGGTATAATAGAAACTTCTGAAAAATATAAATATCCACAACATGCCAGATCGTGCCTACAAATATCTTCCATACAACTTGTTTCTGTCAAAGAAGAACGTCACTCATCCAAGAAAACATCAAGTAAAATATCAAGTAAATCCTAACCATAACTGTCATAAATCATCCCATAGATCATTCTCAGCATGTGCTGAACCTCACAACATAGAAAATATCTACTCATAATCACGTGTCACAGTTTCAGACTCATAAAAAAATGCAAGTTGTTGCCCCATATATTCTCATTATATCACACATTATTCAGATAATCCAATACTGCTACATCAAAACATTCATGATAATCATATGATGAAACTAGTCGTTCATCAAATCAGATCTGACACTCAAAAGTGCCTGTCTTTCAAATCCAATTGCACCTGGAATATCCAGGTACAACCCTGGCCTGATAGTGATGAACTTTGTTTATTGTGTGAGATACAATGTGGCAAGACCGTTGGTTATATTGCCATTCTTAGGGAAGAAACTAACAAGACGTATGACTAAGGCTTCATTCATGAAAATAAATCTTTAAAACGTGGAAAAATACTCATAGGAGATCACTTGGAAGCAGCCTGGTTACACGAAGAATCTTAACTAGGACATAAGCACAAACTGTAGATATGTTACGCTGAATACCTTAACACGAGAAAATTTTGTACCTATTAAGTACCACACACACTGAGGTCTGCATCGACACTGCGCAAATTCTGTAGGTTCTAAGACTTGTATTGAACTTTTCATTGACATTTAAGCCATTAGAGACGGTCATTTAGCAACAAAAATTGATATATATTAGTGTTCAGCAAAAAATTTCGAGTTTTGAAGATTTACTCCTTCTTGGGACAGCATTAATAAAACCACTGTAAGTGTGAAGTCGCTTCTCCTTCCTAACGTTTGGTTTGCTTCCTCTTTATCTGTTCATTTTCATCGAAGCCTATCACAGGCTATGTAGCTAGTTAATCCTGTTCCTCCACTATCAGATTGACAACTAAATCGTGTTATACACTTACGGTAAATAATTCTAACTCAGATTTATGTCCCAACGTTGGTCTGACATGAACTGTGGGTCAGTGTGGCATCAACCAGCTCCTTCAAACAAACTGTTAGCTCTGTCCACAATCACTGGGCTATCCGAGCTCTACATACCACCAGCGGCCAGTTTGGCTACAGCAGTAGAAAGTTCATCAACCTTCTCTGATTCTTGAAATGCTATTATCTATATTGACCTTTCATACTTCTACTCCATGTTCAAGATTTTCCAAGGCTGTCGCCTGACTAGTTACTTGCTCGTTAACCTGACTCGCTTCAGCCTGACTTGGAGCAGCTTCTAGACTATTATGTAACTCAGATTGTTCCTTCCTCCACAAACATTAACCTCCTTGTCTGTCACTTCTTTTTAACTAATTTTTGACAGATATAATTTTCTTATATTTCCCACCACAAGTACTATTAATCTGTTTAGCTCTACCATTTCCTTTTATTCCAGTGCAATCTGTTGTTGCAACATGGGAATTTCATCCCCTGTGAAAACTAGAAATTTTCTAAACAAACATCTAAAGAGGGATAACATAGGGACTGGAGTAACATAAACCACATACAGCTGAATTCAGGCTTCCTTCCCACAACAACATAATATTAGTTTCAATGCAGGTTCACACTAAAGGGTAGAGTAATAATTCAGCAGGGCATTAACAACGAACACAAGCACTTGACGATGCAAACTGTACACCTGAGACAATTCAGATTTCTGGCATTAACTTGCTCATGCGACATTTACAAACATCATTATACACATCCCTGAGCAAATAAGTCCAATGAAGTCATGAAATCCATGTATCGGAATGTGTATAGTACTCTCAAGAAATTTGAAAATAGTTATAAATTCCACTCTGGCCAAATCACAGTTACCATCATCGTGTGGGATGGGGGACGAGAGGGTTAGAGGTACGTCCACTCTCCGCTCTACTAAGCTGCCACTTCTCACCACTGAAAAGTACAATGATGAAACTGGCAATCTAAGTTATGCCTACTACTCCACTGTAATTAATCTAATTGTTGCAACAGCCCACATAAAGCCAGTAATAAGTTTCGTTACAGATACAGAAATCACCATCTGGCATCAGATAAACTCCAGATCCGTAAGAATGCTCAGTGACAAAGAAACAACTCCATTATATTAGTTTTTGACTATTTTAGACTAGGCTTCCATACAATTCGGTACATTTAATGCACAGTAATATTTCGTAAAGTTACCAGAAACAAGCAATTGCACTCAGAACTTCAATATAGGTCTTAAATCAAGTGCACAGCTCGAAACATATTTATTAGAAATGTTTTCTTAACCTAAAACTAAGTTAGTACTGATTTCACAAGATCTTAAAGTGCAATCCAACGTCAGTACTATCACTCAAGAAGTTCCGCCTACCGAAACATCACTATCTAACAGAAACTTCACTTACCGATACCACTGACTTTGCTAATCCTGATAAATCCCTTGACCCGTCCACCGTTCCTAAATATTATTCTCCTACTAAACATTGAAAATCATCTTAAATCCACCTACCTGACAAAGGTTCTCTACAGAAAGTAGTGTTCTAGCAAATCACATTTGATCATTCAGTGCAAATACAAGTTCCTTTTGCAGAAAAACCCACGAACATTTTGCTTCTCCCAATTAAACAAGCAGAAAGTATGCAAATGTCCCAGTATTGAGTTGCCACTTCAAAACAACAATCCACAACGTTAGTTTCATAAAATCAACCCAACATATTAATATATCAGCCCTCCTAGTTTGTAATTTATCTATACATAAGAAATATGGTACCACAGAAGAAGAGAACGATTGTAGTTTAGCAATAAGAGACGTAACTACACTCTGCCAAATGTGAGTGGACCATTCCCCTTAGTGTGCATTCAAAAGTCTCCTCTGACAACTTGAGAACAAAAATCCATACACACGTGTACCAGTTATTGTGTCAGTATTTAATAAGCAACATAGCAATAAGGATATAACTAACATAAGAAGCTGTGTAAGGATCGATTTAAGATGCATGAATGTAACAGTTATTCCTAGAGTATATTTCAAAATGGGTAAATTACCTTTCATTAACACAGACCAACTGTATGACGTTCAAACATCAAGTGGAAAAAGAAAGCGCTATCAGAGAAGCACCATATTGTAAACTACAATTTACATCGAATAAACGGGAGATATTCTGTGGGATATTTTCAAAGTATTCATTCTTCTTGTATGTACGGAATCACTGTATTTTAAAACATTATTATGTATGGTTAGTGAGTTACAATAATTGTTCCGCGAGTACATGGACATCTACACTAGAGGCTGCAATCTTACGAATATTATTTCGAATTCAACTTACGAGAAGAAAGAAAATATATGACAATGATAATCGTCAACTCGGCGAAATTGTATCACGGATTGTAATCCACGCAAATACATCACCAACATCAGAAACAAAAAATAGATTAAGTTTAAAAGCCTGCACATAAATGCAATGAAAGGTTGTCACTAAAAGTAAATTCATAAGTGTTCAAATAATTTAATTGTATTATAATGGTCTCCTCAGAGCAGACCTATAGTAAGATCTACAAATTTTCTTTGTGTTATTATACGCCTTACAATAGTAAACTTCATGTTTCCTTGTTTGACGCAGTGGAAATATTGGAATATGGAGGAAGGCGAAACTACCAGGTGGTTATAATTAAAGTACAGCTGTTCACAGAGGAGCAGTGTGGCAGTACGGCAGGGAAACTTGGTAGATATTCCAATGCGTTTACTTGGATCTGAGTTACGTCGGGAAAAGGTTAGTTCCAGTTTTGATCAGCAGGTGGAAATCTAGGACTATCACTGCGAGAAAGACTTATAAAAACGTTTCCATATTTCGTGGAGTAGTGAACCCGTCAATGCTCCACAATTGCTAAATGAAATGGCGGCCACTGGGAGAGATCAACACACAAATGTGTGGAGTGGGAGGGCTAACCCATCAACAGCAACATCATTCACAGTTTTCATGATGACAATTCATTTTTACAAGTTTAACCAGCGAGTGCATGGACACAATTAAGAAAATTTCTTCGTGTATAAAATACATGAATGAAATGAAAATTACGCAGTAAATAAATTTTAGCTAAGAAAAATACATCACGACACACTGTAAACCAGACTTTACTAAGAATTTCAGAAAATTTTAGATTTAAGAAAACTAGTGGCTAGCGCTTACTGAACTGTCTATCAATGACAATTTATCTTTTCAAAAGAATTTGAATATTATTTACAATTTTAGAAAAAAATGTGCGCCTGGCGCTTAGCAAACTCTAGTAATAATCTTCCAATTAATAATTGTAATTAATAAACATGCTACACTGCACTCACTAAGGCTTTAATTGACAGCAGTTCAGGTTACAATGTATTTAGGAGCAAACAGGCCAGGTCGCTCACTAATGATTAAGTAAATATCAGCAGGTCAGTGCGAAGTATTCTCCCAACTTAAACGCTGACAGGCATCAGAGCAAAGAGAGATGTGCTTAACAAAGTAACAAAGTTGTTACTGTTTTACAGCTCTTGCCTCGAACTGTCAGCAGTCCGACAGGAGATGGCTCGGCGTTTTGTAACACCGGCACGTCGGTCGGTCCGTCGGTCGGTCACTGTGAGAGCAGCGCCAGACCCGTGGCTGACCAGGGCAGTGGAAACCCCGCCCTAAGCTCTCGCCTGTTACCTGGGGGGATTTCACAAGGCCCTGGATGGACTGAACTAATACAGACTGAAATTCGAAATGAACAAATTGTTGCACACCAGGATGAACAACTGCAAAGGGGGAATAAACCAATTCCATTTAAGGCAAGTGAGAGTGACTTTCCTACATTGGTCTCCTTAAACACTGCTTGGCTTTGAATTCAAGTAACAAGAAACTGGGAGCTCAGCCACCAATCGGGCAGTTACCTGAACATCAATATCTGCCCCTAAACTCAAGGTAGAAAATTAGACTTACGACGGCACAGCGACCTGTCTAACAGTCACAACTATATAACATTTTGACTGTCACATGTTACACTGCTTTGGATCATAGGCTATCCCAAGCGCAGGCTCATTACGCCGGATAAAATGATAGAATTCTTGTCCGTCAGTTCCACTTCAACTTAAAAGCAGTGCAAGATGTATTTTACTTGTAAACAAGAACTAATCGGACGAATCGTCTCACCAGATTCAGGAACTGGAGTTGGCCACACAGGATGCCGAGACGTCCTGGAACGAAGTTAGCACCTGACAATTGTGGCTCCACCCAACAGTGGTATCAGTTTCCAGACACCACAAGCGGCAACATGCAGGCAGCAGCCCCGCAAACAGTGCATGGTTCCTCTCTTTGTCTCCATACATGCCACTCCTCGCAGCCACACCATGTTCCTGACTGCCTCTGCACTTCACGGTTCGGCGCCCACTCTGTATCCATTGGCCTCACTCGTTGCTGACGTACCACTCACGCCCTCTCTTGGACTTACCTCACACCATCAATCAGCCAGTTTTGCATGCAAGAATCGCTAACGAGCCCACTAGCAATATATCGAATCGAGCGCCACGGCTCATCCTTTCCCACCAAAAACTCAAGAGAGCCCGTCCGCCAATTTATCTCAAACAGAGAACAGAAAATTTAGCTCCCTCCCTCGACCTTGGAGACATGTACTCTAGAAAACTTTCCTGTAGCAATGTTACGTACCAGTAGGGTGACTGGATTAAGATTAAGAACCTAGATAACCTCACAAGGTCCTACTAAGCGAGGTGCCAATTATCAGGAATTGCGCCGTACTTTGACGCCTGGGAGAAAGATTTTGTAAACGAAACCTTATCACTACCACACACCTTAAACTTGCTTTGCCCAAGACTGTAATGGCGCGCCTGCCTCTTGGGTGAGACATTAATATTTCCTACCACTTGTGGCCAGTTCTCCTGAATCAGGCTAGGTGTGATATTCTCAGGGAACAGATCGTTAACTCATCACAGATTGTACAATGGGGAGTTGAAACGATGACCAAACACCAAGGAAGTGGAGGTGGTTTTAAGGGCTACATGGTTGGCCGAATTAAACACCAAATTGAGACATGCTACTGAATAACCGCGCTTGTGGAGTAAAGGGAATGGAAAATAATTAAGGACGTCTTCAGACTGCAGTTCAGTCCCTCCATAAATGAAGGTTGTGGACAGTTCGGTACAATTGTGGAGTGAATTATCACATTACCGAAGCTAAGTCTTTTAAACTCTTGTGAGAGGAAGGTGTAAGTAGGCTGTTTAGGTTTTTTTATTGGTAACGCCACCTCTGTATGAAAATCACTGGCTGTGCTGTGTGCAGTCTGTGGCTGCTTTGCATTGTTGTAATACTCGCCATTGTAGTGTTAGGCAGCTGGCTGTGAACAGCGCGTAGCGTTGCGCAGTTGGAGGTGAGCCGCCAGCAGTGGTGGATGTGGGGAGAGAGATGGCGGAGTTTTGAAATTTGTCATGAACTGCTATATTTATATATGATGATATCAAGGTAAATACATTGTTTGTTCTCTATTAATATCTTTCATTTGCTAACTATCCCTATCAGTAGTTAGTTCCTTCCATAATTTGAATCTTTTATTTAGCTGGCAGTAGTGGCGCTCGCTGTATTGCAGTAGCTTGAGCAGCGAAGATTTTTGTGAGGTAAGAGATTTGTGAAAGGTATAGTTTAATGTTAGTCGGGGCCATTCTTTTGTAGGGAATTTTGAAAGTCAGATTGCGTTGCGCTAACAAAATATTGTGTGTCAGTTTAAGCACAGTCATGTATAATTGTTCAAAAGGGGATGTTTCATATGTCGACCCTTAGCCTAGGATACCTCACTGGAATCTTCTGATTTTATCTTGTAGTTTGTGTATTTAGTGTAGCTTTTGTTTATTGCTAGTGCGTAATTGTAGAGAGAATCTCCTTTGTAGTTGTAGCCTTTCATTGTTGTACAGTAAAACAGTTGTGGCATGCATATAGATTTGCACCAAGTATCTCGCAGCTACGCTTGCAATTAACTAGATATTATTTTCAGTGCTATGTTAATGTGTTCTCCTATTTTTGCACTTCAAATTGTGCTTTTCTGTGTTATCGTGTGAAATATTGTGACAATTATGGCGTGTGAAAAACGTAACACTAGGCTCCAAACTAAACTGAGAAATAATAGTGACGACGAGCGTAGCTTATCAGCGCCGCAGAGTAATGAATTTACTAATGTTCAAAGTAGTAATTTGGCAACTGTGCACAGGGAAATGGAGCGGGCGTCAAACAATGGCGTGGACAGTGAAACAATTAGTGAAGAGGGAAGCATTATCGATCGATCGGTCGGCAATAGCTCGCCTCAGGAAGCCGAAATGACACGACACGATCTCGTAAATACTGTAGATTCAGGTTTTGGATCCTCACCGTTTTCTCAAATAAGTCAAGACACATTTTCTGCTTGTCAAAATGTGAATGTTTCCGGTGTAAATTCACTGCCGAAAAGCACTGAGGAACACGTTTCAGACACCAATGCATTGTTATTACAATTAATACAACAAATGGAACAAACACAGCAAAAGCTTCAAAAGTTAGACACAGTGGAACAAAATCTTAAAAAGTTAGACACAATGGAACAACGCCAGAGACAAACACAGCAACAGTTAGACACAATGGAACAACATCTTAAAAAGTTAGACACCACACTGAACAAACACGTGAAGATTTAACTACTGAGTTACATAACATTGAATCGAAATGTCAAAAAGTCTGTAATGACGTAAAAACACAAATTTGTGAGCATTTTCAACCTATTTTTTCGCGGCATGAGAATGCATTACAGAATCACGAAGCAGTTATAAAAGAACTGCAAACCATTGTTCGTGAAAATCATGAGACCTTGTGGGCTAAAATTGACTCAGTTGCATCTACCGATTCGGTTAAGCAACTTGCAAAAACTCAGGAAAACTTAAAGGACACAGTAGATTCGATTTCAACACAAATGGACACTCTGAAACTTGGTTCAGAAAAACACACTGAGGAAATGTGTTCACTATCGGAGAAAGTAGCCGAACTTTCGGATCCGGTTACTAACTTATCTACAAAGGTAGATGATGATCTGAATGACACAAGACCTGTAGCCTTCACTGACACAGAAGAGTATGAACAAATTAGAAAATTCAAACAGAATCAAAATCAAATCAATACACAGTACAAAAGAGAAATCCGGGAAGTACAAGATCAGCTGGCACAAGTAGTACAAGAATTACGTATTTCAGAGGACACTCGCGCCCCAATACAGGAAGAGGGACATAGAAATACGGAACAGCCACAAAATAATAACACAGCGCATTTCGGAAGTTATGAAAGAAATTGGCAATGTGCACCGAATTTTGAGATGGAACGGCCGACACGACCTAACAATGACCGATATGCGACTCGCCGACATGATGATTTTGACTATAAGCTGTTCATTACTACACGTAAATTCAAAACATTTAAGAATTCTGGCAACGACATTCACCCACAAGCATGGCTCCATCAATTCTCTCATTGTTTTCCTCCCAACTGGTCGTTGGAACACAGATTAGAATTTACGTGTGGCTACTTAGAGAATGAACCAGCTGTAAGAATGCGATCGGTAATTCACGATTGCCACAGTGAAGGAGAGTTTTACCATGCCTTCCTCTCAGCATATTGGTCTCAAGCTACACAAGACCGTGTAAAACATAGCATCATGATGATGAAACACTTTGAACAATCTGAATTTTCCAGTCTTGTCAAATATTTTGAAGACATGTTGCATAAGAATCAATATCTTTCAAACCCATACAGCCCCTCAGAACTCATCCGCATTTGCTTACTCAAATTGCCTGAACATTTACGACATATTATTTTAGCAGGACGTTGCAAAGACGACATTGAAGCATTTCAGGGACTGTTACAAGAACTGGAAATTGACACATACCATCGCGGGATGCGAAAACAGGAAAACAATCACTACAGGTCACATCCGTCACAATTCCGTGACGACAGAAATGATAACTGGACGCGACAAGGCTATTATCACAACACAAATCGTGACCAAAACAGACACCACCCGTATTACAACCACTGGCAGAGTAATAGTTACAGAGAAAGATCGCATTTCCGTAGTAATGAATATGACAGAGATAACCATAGAAACAGACAATATGGGAACCAAAATAATTATTATCAAGGGAGACAGAATAACTTCAGACGCAACAGTTCGGCGCACAGTTACGATTCAGGGAGAAATTCTCCACCACGTGACGGACAAGGAAGAAACTACGGAACCTACCGACATGACGACAGACGATATATTCGTAACGACAGACCTGAATTGCATCAGAACTGGCGGGATTCAAACAGGGCAGGGCCTTCTCGTCAGAGTGAATTTGTAGAAGTTAGGTCTCCTAATCCCAATAACGGCGCGCGCCAACAAAGAGACAGACAATGACTCGCACGGCAGGCAGCCGCGTGTGCCCGCTGGCTCCGAGAAAAATAACATAAGACTCTAGCCTTGAGAAAAATTTTAGCATTCTTTACCGATGTATACAACATGATAATTGCTTTGAAGTTGAAACCCTGTGTACTAGGAAGAGTAAAGGTTTACACCACATTTCACATGTGAAACCATTTATTGAAAGATAATCTGCTTTTTAACTTTGTCTTTGCCATAAAACGTTTCACTTCACGTTACTAGTATCCTTTAGAAACTGTTATCATGTAACTATGTTTTGAAGCTTACTATCCAGTCTAGAACCTAGGGTACATATTTAGACAGTAATTACCACTGTATTGTGATAGTGAACAGACGACACAGTGTTGTTATTTGTACATTCTTGCTTGTTAGTTGCACGATTATGTAACGTCTATAAGGCTTACATACTTAGGACATATACTGGTACTGCTAATGAGATTTTAATGCAACATTTTGGTTTACTTGAAAATACATTATGGATTTAAAGTACTTTCTGTGAGATACCAGACGACACAGTGGTTAGTTTATGTGACATCTACACGGTTTTATCACGACGCTACTAATGAGTGACAATTTACAATGTTGTTTTTGCGGTGTATCTGTTTTATATCTGCACAGTTTTTCTGAATTTTTCTGGAAAGTAAAACATGTTTTAGTAGTAACTTTTGTGGTATAGCTACAAGGAGACAGCCTTTTCCGTAGCACCACAATACGTTACAGCACAGTACCTTCTTCATCACGATAATAAGCGTAATAACTAAGATATCTATACGCAAAGCATTTCACTTTTGTTTATCATGAGGTACGTACGTTGACTTTTGCGGAACTTAGCTTTCGGAGGACAATAACTACGACACTTCCACAGAGATTATCTTACAAGAAGACGCACAGTTTAGCGCTACAGTACACGTATTTCAGTGATTAATTTTGTACTTAAAAGATTAATTTTTAAAGATATTTGAAGTACAATGATACAAAGGTTTTCCGTGATACATTTCATTCCATTGCTGTAATCTGTAACACCTGAGGGTATAATTACATTAATCCTCAGGGGGGTACACGCTTACTTTGTGTACCATGTGTTTGGCAAGCACAAGGAGCCCTAGCTAATATGGTATTTGCTTATACAACTTTACACATCGGTACCATAGTTCTCTAACACAGAATTACACAGCTATCTGATCATTTAACTGAGAGATAAACATTTTTTTTTACTATGTCAGTGACAGATGTTTACGCAATTACAGAGTTAGATAACTTCACACTTATGAAATTGTATTTTGTCTGTACTTTGTAAACTGTTCATATTTTTTTTTTTGGAACCATCGTGATACTATGAGAGCTTTGAATGATGTATTTGGTATGGATTCATGATTTTTAAAGTACGTTTGAGGCAGATGACACTTTTGACATGAGCAGAGAATTTTTTTAATTATTGGAGGAAGCTACGACGATTTTGAGATTTGACTGAGGTGTTATGATGTTATTTTTATGACGACGATGTGTATTATGCTGCTGAGGTATGTTTATGATTAATAGGCTGAGGCTATATGAGTTATTTGATTATGCTTCATATTTATAATGACGAAATATTGACGAGTGTCGATGGATACGTATATGTGTAATTAGGTAAGGAGTAATGAATAGTGGGTAAGGACTCTTGACTTGTGAAACAGGATGTTGGAAACCAAGAATCGTACTTTAAGAGTTATGAAATGTGTGTAAATGCGTGAGTGTATCACAATGCCGGCGAAAATTTTTTTGGACACTTATATTTATAGGATTTTGTTTCTACAGATTTGCAACGCTAATTCTTGACCTGTGAAATATTTTTATGTGAGACTGTCACTGTAGCGGAAATTGCTGTCGTAAATATTCCCGTAAGAAAGTTAAGTGACCACCTGCACGTAATGTGTCGCGGGCACCCACCTGGGCGACAGCCGCCCGAAAAAAAAAAAAAAGAAAGAAAAAAAAAAGCCATTAGCCTTTCAGCGGCACAGGTAGAAAAAAAAAAGGGGAAGCCATTGTCCGCGCTACTGACATTTCCTTGTTGAAAGCATACTGTGGAGCTCGTAATTTATGATATTTACTGAAATGCCCAATAAATTGACAAGAAATATTTTTACATCTGCACACCTGATTATGACAAGCGTCTTTCTATGAGAGTTGAGAGAATTTCTACTAATTTATGAAATGTCACATGACTATTGAATGATATTTTTATGCTTTGCTTTTCATAGTTGCTTATTTAATTTGATATATGGTTTCCAGCTGTGTTGCAGCATTGCTTTTATAAAATGAAATGCATTTGCTAATGTGAACACTTTCTGTCAACAGATCTATTAAATAATTATTTTATGTTCCACATTCTTTAATAAAGGAGCACTTGGAAAGGAAAGAACAATAAGAAGGAACTAGTAACAGTAACACATAATTTTCTTTTCAAGTACATGGTAATATTTCTTTCTACAATCAGTTGTTGTGGTGCACCACTTTAATTACTTAGACATTAAGATGTGATTATACATTTCCCTTATCTGCATTGTTATCTTTAGTGTACTATTTTTTCTGCTTGAGCTATGTCATGTTTAGATATAAGCTGCTGTTTGCCAGGCATAGTGCTACTGAACTTTAATTTGTGTTAAACTATGTAGAATATACTGCCATAATAGACATATTGATTGGGACACACACATACTCTCATTCCTGGATGTAATTAACTCCATACCAAATGAATCTACTATGCTATGTCTGACTGTTATATTGAAAAATGTTGAACCACCCAACAAAATTAAAGAATTAGTATCCTTTCCTACATCTAGTCGACACCATAAAATAATTGACATTGCGCTCAACAACATCAGACGTGCTGCAGGCGTCGCAGAAGACAGCAAAAACAGGTTTGTACACGCCGTGAATTTCACATAGGATAGAAGATATTAGTACGCACACACTATTTATCCAACAGAGGAAAGAGTAGATACAGTAAATTTGAGCTTCTATACGCTGGTCCATATATAATTTGCAGCATTCCTCACCCCAATATAGTACATGTCGAAACTTTGAGAACGAGAAAAACCAAGGGCAATCACCATATTTCCAAAATTAAAACCTTTATTGAATAAACATTTTATGACTTATCACACTGTAATGCCATTTCCACATATTTATATGACCACTTATTGATGAGGATTATATTTTTTCTTGGCAAGTGCCCGGCAAGGTAAGGTTAGCAGGTCGCTTTTCTTGTCGCTATATATCAGACTGTGCACATTTTCCATTTTTTCTAATGTATGTATTATGGTTTTCCTATCGAAAGTAGAACTTTCTCTGTATGTACTATGAAACCTTTAAGATATAACAAACACCAGATGACTTTGACATTTTGCCTTATGATATCCCAATGTCTTGACTCTTTTACAGCTTTTTGCTACTACATTATGATATTGTGTGTACATTTTTGCACTTGAAAATCGTCTGTGGTTTTGACCTAATACGTTTTCCGTCATGCTATGCAGTGTGCTTACTCATGTCACTAGAAAGAAGTTTTCATTTAATAGGTATCTGATTTAAATGCAAGATATTAATCCATATTCATCATTTTTTGAAATCAATACCGTGTAAAAGAAATAAATTAAACAACCACAATGGTTTACTATGAAATGGAAATTTTACCATCAGAATGAAAGAAAGGAGATGCAATACTTTGTCATGGAAAGTAAATGGATCGGAATCAACAAGCATTATCAAGAATATACTATACACACCGTATGATAGCAGTCTTGACTAATTATTTTTCTTTCAGAATACGAGGCGATTGTGACAGGAAGTCAGACAAAACTACACATGTTAATTTTAGTGATGAAACATGCTAGAAGTGAAAAACTCTATAATATATGAAATAATGAATGATAATGAATAGTTGTATAAAGAAAATGGTAATGTGAATAATGAATTGTCTATTTTTTACAGATGATAATAAATGATGATGAATGGTTATATGAAGTATATGGTAATATGACTACTGAAGTTTTTCTTTGCAGATGATGATAATGATGAAGTTTATATATTTTCTATTAGTTAAGAGATGCTATGTAATTATTTAAGTATTTGTTGCAGTTCTTTTTGACAGTATGTCATATGTCGCATAGTATAATGACTGAAAGTTTTGGGAAAGACAGCTAGAGTGCATACATATTAAGTACACGTTTCATTACCTGTTAATTCGAAGTTTACTGCTTTTCAGCATAATATGAATACATTTCTTCTTTCAGCTCAATAATCTACTTTGTATTTTTTCCAGGAGACGCTTTTCATGATACTAACATGATTTCTGAAATATGTCGTTATGTTATATGCTACAAGCACTTAGTTATTAAACCTGTTCTAGTACTTGCATTTATTTATTTTTTACCCAGTTGTCTCTGTCATTCATGAATGTGATCGCATATACTCTACTTGTTTCATAACCTTGCTACAGCTGACTGATGACAAATGACGTTCATAATCCTTATTTCCAGCAATAAGTAATAAGCAAATATTTTCCTGCCCCAGCAATTGACTATTGATCCGAACGCAATGCATTGCTAGCATAAAATAATTAATACTAGTCACAACTATTACCAGTATACAACTAAATAGTGCTAGCAGTTTAAGATATATTTCTAGTCCTAAATATAATGCAATTTTTTCTGATGTTTTAACTCCATTATGTCTATGTATTATTGGACTAAACACCTTGAGTACTAGTTCCATTGTCTTACATTATAAATATGTCTTATATCACTTGCATGATATCAAATATAGTCTCTAGCAGCTTGTTGCTACACGCAATAACTCCTGTCTTGAATAATGACTTCTGAATAATAGTGAATAATGTTTTGTATTACTACATAAATGCTTTGTAACTGGTCAATGAGTGCCAATAATTACTGAAATGAGATGACTTATGAATAATAAATGCTTTGTAACTGGCCAATGAGTGTTAATAATTATTGAAATAAGATAACTTATGAACAATGTTTTGTAATACTCCATAACTGCTATGCCAATAATTATTGTAATGAGATGTTTTGTAATACTCCATACATACTACATACATGCTATGTAACTGGCAAATGAGTGCCAATAATTAATTATTCAAATCAGATGATACACTAGTGTAGTTCCGAATTATGACCAGCATAAGACTTAATGTATCCTTCACCTTCTGCCCTAATTAACACCAATAGCTGCGATATCCGTATGTCCTGTCCATCCTCATGATAATGGAGCATTCTATTTGGTTTTTGCACTAATTCTACGTTGATGTAAGAGTATGGATTCTACAATAATGTGGTGTTGACATCAAGCTGTCCACCACTCTGACTGAAGGAATGTCATTATCATTCTACTGTTTGGTGTACCTAATGTACTGCCCATATGATAACATCCAATATTAATAAGCATTTCATTGTCTTGGCTACACTGATAAATACTTCATGGAAGGGAACTTCAGATTGTCTTACTTAGTGTTGTGCTTCTGTAGCAAGATATGGACTTTTAGTGCAGCTACGTGAACCCAAAGTGAACAACAATGATGCTATCAATCCCATTCCTTTCCTAATTCTTGTAAAAATGCTAAAGATTTATACAGTGTGTGTGTACTTTATTTCATTTATTAATGTGATCAGTTCTTGTAAAATGCTGAACACGTGTACAGTAAGGATACAACACAGATATTGCATTGCAATAATATACAACAGGCTCCACGCCAACTATTCCCCAAGAGAAAAACACGGCTGAGGTCACCACATAAGGCCTCTCCTGCGAGTCTTGTACTATGTATTCGATGCACCACTGCACATTTACTGTAACCCTCGCACCATCGTAGTAAGGTGTGGCACAGAAGTTGCGTTGTGATAGTATACTACAGGCTCCATGCAAACTTTTCTCCAAGAGACTAACACGGCTGGGATCGCCACATGAAGCCTTCCCTGGGAGTCTTGTACTATGTATCCGATGCACCACTGCCCATTTACTATAACACTCGCACCGTCCTAGTAACAATGTGGCACACAAACTGCATCGCGATTGAATACTACAGGCTTCATGCGTACTTTTCTCCAGGAGACTAACATGGTGGCGTCGTCACTTGAAAGCACTCCTGGGAGACCTGTAGTTCGTATCCGACGCACCACTGATCATTTAGTAACAGTAGCACCATCCTAATAATAATGAAACACAGAAATACCGTTTCAATAGTATATTACAGGCTGCTTGCCAACTTTTCTCCAAGAGACTAACACGGATGCGGTCACCACATCAAACATCTAATGGGAATCCTTCAGTTTGTATCCGATACACCACTGCCCATTTAGTGTAACCGTCGCTCCGTCCTAGTAAGGATACTACACAGAAACTGCGTTGCGCTACTATACTAGAGGCTCGATGCCAACTTTTCTCTAAGAGACTAACATGATTGCGGTCGGCACATAAAGCCACGCCTCGGAGTCATGTACTATGTATCTGATGCACCACTGCTCATTTATTGTAACACTCCCACCGTCCTATTAAGGATGAGGCACTGAAACTGCGCCGTGATTGATTACTACAGTATCCATTGCGACTTATCTCCAAGAGACTAACACAGCTGCGATGGCCACATGGAAGCTCGCCTTGCAGGCTGACTGATTGTATGTGATGTACCACTGCCCATATACAGTAAACCTCGCACATGTCTAGTAAGGATGAGATACAGAAATTGCCTCGCGATTGAATACTAAAGGCTCCATGCCAAATTTTCTCCAAGAGACTAACAAGACTGTGGTCGCCAAATGAAACCTCTCCAGGGCGTCCCGTAGTTTGTATTCGACGCACCACTGCCCATTTACTGTAACCCTTTGACCGTCCTAGTAGGGATGCGACACAAAAAATTACTTGAGATTGAATTCTTCAGACTCGTTGCCGACTTTTCTCCAAGAGTATAACACAGCATCGGTCGCCAAATGAAACCTCTCCAGCGAGTCCTCTAGTTTGTATCCGATGCACCACTGCCCATATACTGTAAACCTCGCACCGTCGTAGTAAGAATGTGATACGGAAATTGCGGCGTGACTGAATACTACTGGTTCAATGCCGACATTTCTGCAAGAGACTAACAGGGCTGCGATCGCAACATGAAACCTCCCGTGGGACGACTGTAATTTGTATCCGACACATCACTGTCCATTTATTGTAAACCTCGCTGCGTCATAGTAAGGATGCAGCGCAGAATTTGCTTCACGATTGAATACTACAGGCTCCACGCCGCAATTTCTCCAAGATACTAACAGGGCTGCGTTCACCACATGAAACTTCTAATGGGCGTCTAGTAGTTTCTATCAGATGCACACATAAACTGCGTCGCGATTGAATACTACAGGCTGTATGCCGACATTCCTCCAAGATAATAACACAGCTGTGGTTGCCACATAAAACTTATCCAGGGCGTCCCGTAGTTCGTATCCGACACACCACTGACCGTTTACTGTAACCCTCACACTATCATAGTAAGAATGGAACACAGAGTGCAACATGTTTGAGTACAACAGGCTCTGTGCTGACTTTTCTCATAGAAACTAACATAGGTGCGGTCGCCACATGAAACCTTTCCTGGGAGTCTTGTAGTCTATATCCGACGCACAACTTCACATTCACTGTAACCCTTGCACCGTCCTTGTAAAGATGCGACACAGTAAGTGCGTCGAGATTAAATAGTACAGGCTGCATGGTGGCTTTTCTCATTGAGAGTGACACGGCTGCGGTTGCCACATAAAAGCAATGCTGTAAGTCTCGTCTTTTGTAGCGACATAGAAAACACGCCATGGTTTTATACTGCAGGCTGCATGCCGACTTTTCTCCAAGAAGCTAACACGGCTGTGGTCGCCACATTAAACCTCCATGGGAATCTTGTAGCATGTATCCGACGCACTAGGGATCATTTACTGTAACCGTCACACCGTCCTTGTATGAACGCGACACAGAAATTTTATCGCCATTGAATACTACCGGCTGCATGCCGTCTTGTCTCCAAGAGACTAACATATCTGTGTTAACAACATGAAACCTCTCCTGGGCGTTTTGTAGTTGGTACCCGAAGTTCCACTGTCAATTCACTGTAACACTAATACCGTCCTAGTAAGGATGCAACACAGAATCTCCGTCGCGAATGAATACTACAGCCTCCATGACGATTTTTCTTCAATAGACTAACACGGATACAGTCGCTAAATGAAACCAGTCCTGGGAGTCCTGTAATGCGCATCCGAAGCATCATTGCCCACTTACTGTAACCGTCTCACTAGCCTAGTAAGCATGCGGCACAGAAATTGCGTCCAGTTTGAATACTACAAACTCCATGCTGACTTTTCGCCAGTAGACTAACACGGATGCGGTCGCCACTTGAAATCTCACCTGAGAGGCCTGTAGCATGTATCCGACGCAGCAATGACCTTTTACTGTAACTGTCGCACTGTCCAAGTAAGAGTGCCACACTGAAATTGCGTCGCGATTGAATACTATAGGCTCCATGCCGACTTTCCTCCGAGAGACTAACGTGGCTGCGGCCTCCACATGAAACCTCTCCTGGCAGTCCTGTAGTTTGTATCTGTCGCACCAGTGCCCATTTACTGTAACATGCATACTGTCCTACTAAGGATGAAACACAGAACTTGTGTCGCGAATCAATACTAAAGGCACCATGGGGACTTTTCTCCAAGAGACTAACACATCTGCGGTCGCCACATGATACTTCTCCTGACAGTCCTTTACTTTGAATCCGACGCAGCACTGCCCATTTACTGCAGCAGAATCCTAGTAAGAATGCGACACAGAAATTTCGTCGCGAATGAATACTACAGGCTCCATGCCGACTTTTATATTAGAGACGAACTGGGCTGCGGTCACCACATGAAACCACTCCTGGGCTTCTTGTAGTTAATGACCGATGCTCCACTGAGAATTTACTGACCTAGTAAATATGAGACACAGAAATTGAGTGTGATTGAATACTACAGTCTTCATGCCGACATTTCTCCAAAAGACTAACACGGCTGTGTTGCCACATGAAACCTCTCCTGGAAGAATTGTAGTTTATATCTGACGTAGCACTGAGTATTTATTGTAACCCTCGCACCATCCTAGTAAGGATGAGACACAGAAATTGCGTCGAGATTAATTAGTACAGCCTCCATGGCGGTTTTTATCCAAGAGCCTAACCCTGCTTTGGTCGCCACATGAAATTTCTTCTGGGAGTACTGTCTTCATGCCGACATTTCTCCAAGAGACTAACATGGCTGTGTTGCCACATGAAACCTCTCCTGGAAGAATTGTAGTTTGTATCCGACGTACCACTGACCTCTCACTGTAACCCTCGCACCCTAGTAAGGTGACGTCACCGAAATTGCGTCGAGATTAAATACTACAGCTTCCATGGCGGCTTTCATCCAAGAGACTAGCACTTCTGCGGTAGCCATATGAAAGCTCTCCTGGGAGTCTTGTAGTTCATATCCGACACACGACTGACCATCTACTGTAGTCCTCGCACCATCTTAGTATGGATGTGACACAGAAACTGCGTCGAGTTGAAATACTACAGACTCCATGGTGGCTTTTCACCTAGAGACTAACACGGCTGAGGTCTCCACATAAAAGGTCTATGGGAGTTTTGTAGATTGTATCTGACGCACCACAGACCATTTACCGTAAACCTTGCACCATCCTATTCACGATGAGGCACAGAAATTGCGTCGAGGTTAAATACTACAGTCTCCATGCAGCTGTTCTCCTAGAGAGTAACACGGCTGTGGTCGCCACAAGAAAGCTCTCCTGGGAGACCTACAATTTGTATCCGACGCACCACTCACCATTAACTGTTACCTTTGCATCGCCAAAATAAGCATGCGACACAGATATTGCGTTGGGATTGAATACTACAGGCTCCATGCCACCTTTTCTCCAAGATACTAACGGGCTGCGGTCACCACGTGGAAACTCTAATGGTCATCTTGTAGTTTCTATCAGATGTACACACAAATTGCGTCGCGATAGAATACTACTGGGTCATTGCCGACTTTCATCCAAGAGACTAACATGGCTGTAGTCACAACATGAAATCTCTCCTGGCAGTCCTTTAGTTTGTATCCGTGGAACCACTGCCCATTGACTGTAACCCTTGCTCCATCCTAGTAAGGATGCGACTGAGAAAATGTTTCGCGATTCATTACTAAAGGCTCCATTTTGCCATTTCGCCAAGCGAATAACACAGATCTAGTCAGCGCATGAAACCTCTCCTGGGGGTCTTGTAGTTGGTATCCGACGCACCACTGCCCATTTACTAAAACCCTCGCACCCCTCTACTAAGGATGCGACACAGAAATTTAGTCGAGATTAAATACTATAGGCTCCAGGGCGGGTTTACTCTTACAGAGTAACACAGCTACGTTCGCCACATGGAAGCTGTACTGGGATTCTTGTAGATTGCATCCGACGCACTAACGCCAATTTACTGTATTCCTCGCACCCTTCTACTAAGGATGCGACAAAGAAATTGCGTCGACATTAAATACTATAGGCTCCAGTCTGGGTTTTCTCCTACTGAGTAAAAAGGCTAAGGTCGCCACATTACAGCTGTACAGGGAGTCTTGTAGTTTCTATCTGACGCACTACTGCCCATTTAATCTAACCCTTGCACCTTTCTACTTTCAATGCGATAGAGAAATTACGTCAAGACTAAATACTATAGGCTTCAGGACGGGTTTACGCTTACAGAGTAACACAGCAACGTTCGCAACATGAAAGCTGTACTGGGAGTCTTGTAATTTCTATTCGACGCACTACTGCCCATTTACTGTAACCCTCGCACCCTTTTACTTATGATGCGACACAGAAATTGCGTCGAGATTGAACACTATAGGCTCCAGGGCGGGTTTACTCCTACAGAGTAACACAGCTACGGTCGGCATATGAAAGCTGTACTGGGAGTGTGTAGTACATATCAGACGCAGTACTGCCCATTTACTGTACACCTCGCCCCCTGCTACTTAGGATACCACACAGAAATTGCGTCGAGATTGAATACTATAATTTCCAGGGCGGGTTAACTCCTACAGAGTAACACGACTACGGTCGCCACATGTAAGCTGTACTGGGAGTCTTGTAGTTTGTATCCGACGCAGTACTATCGATTTACTGTATTCTTCGCACATATCTACTTTGGATGCGACACAGGAACTGTATCGAGTGTAAACACCATAGGCTTCAGGGTGGGTTTTATCCTAGAGAGTAACTTGTCTACGGGCTCCACATAAAAGCTCTCCTGTGAGTCTTGTAGTTTGTATCCGCCGGGCTACTGCCCATTTACTGTAACCCTCGCACCCTTCTACTTAGGATGCGACACGGAAATTGCGTCGAGATGAAATACTATAGGCTCCACTGCGCGTTTACTCCTAGAGTAACACGGCTACTGTCGCAACATCAAAGCTGTACTGGGGGTCTTGAAATTTGTATCCGACCAACTAAAACCCATTTACTGTAACCTATGCACCTTTCTACTAATGCTGCGTCACAGAAATTGGGTCGAGATTAAATACTGTAATCTCCAAGACGGGTTTTCTGCTACAGAGTAACACTGCTACGGTCGCCACATGAAAGCTGTACTGGAAGTCTTGTAGTTTTTATCTGACGCACTACTATCCATTTACTGTAATCTTCGCACAACTCTACTTAGGATGCGACACTGAAATTGCGTCGAGATTAATTACTACAGGCTCCAGAGCAGGTTTTATCCTAGAGAGTAACACGTCTGCAGCCCCAACATGAAAGCTGTCCTGGGAGTCTTGTAGTTTGTATCCGACGCACTACTGCCCATTTACCGTAACCCTCGCAACCTTCTACTTATGATGCGAAAGAGAAATTGCTTCGGGGTTAAGTAGTATAGGCTGCAGGGTGGGATTACTCCTACAGAGTAACACGGCTGCGGTGTCCACATGAAAGCTCTCGTGGGAGTCTTGTAGTTTGTATCTGACGCACTACTGCCCATTTACTGTAACCTTCGCACCATTCTACTTAGGATGGGACTCTGAAATATGCGTCGAGATTAAATACTATAGGCTTTAGGGCGGGTTAACTCCTACAGAGTAAGAACGCTACGGTCGCCACATTACAGCTGTACTGTGTAATCGTACTTGAATTACGTAACCTTTACTGCAGGTCACCTGAACCTCTCGATACCAGCAATATTCTACTGTGTTTCTGTAAAGTAGTTAACATATTTCTGAGACAACATTCGGTGCTTTTTCATTAATGTCGGAGTACTTTGATACATCGGTATGTTTATACTGTAATGGTATTATTCCTATGTATATTCTTTCTTTTGTCACTATGATCTTTGATGTAGCTATAAGTCTGATTTTTGGGCGCGTAAGGTCTTATTAGTGTTTTAGTGAGAGTCGGACCTTGAAAAAGTCAAGTGTTGGACGTGATGTAGGAAAGACGCTTATTGTAGACAGCTTAAAAATGTTTTCAATTATGTTTGGTATTGTGATGTGATGTTTTGTGTGTTAAGCGATATTGTGACAAAAGCTATAAAAAGGAAATGTATCTTAAATTCGGAGTGCTGATTTTTTTAAATCACTATTGTGCTAACTTTCTAAGGTTTAATCCTCAAGAATGGTTTGTGAAACAGATCAATAAAACTTTTGCATATAGCAGAATAAAACCTAGGCCTCTTTGCATCCTAACTTGGAATCATTACAACCTAGACTTTCGACGATTGAGCCATGATTTTACAACGAGACCAGCGTGGGAAACACGAAAAGATGAGTGCCTAGTTTAATTACTATTACATGAAATGCCTTTATTAACTGTGCCCTAATGACACCTGCCAAATAATGACATTGTTGGTGCCTGAAAGTTCAGTGTTTAGCAGAGTGAGCAACACCACAATCTATATTAAAATTTGATCTTTGTAGTGGTAGGGTTGTTAGAACTGGGAGTCTTGTAGTTTGTATCCGACGTACTGCTGCCCATTTACTGAAAACCTTGCACCATTCTACTAAGGATGCGACACAGAAATTGCGTCGAGACTAAATACTACAGGCTCCAGAGCGGGTTTTATCCTAGAGAGTAACACGTCTGTGGCCTCCAAATGAAAGTTCTCCTGGATGTCTTGTAGTTTGTATCCGACGCACTACTGCCCAGTTACTGTAACCCGCGCATCCTTCTATTTGGAATGGACACAGAAATTGCGTCAAGATTGAATGCTATAGGCTTCAGGGTGCGATTACACCTACAGAGTAACACGGCTGCGGCCTCCACACGAAAGCTCTCCTGGGAGTCTTGCAGTTTGTATCCGACGCACTACTGCCCATTTCCTGTAGTCATCGCACCCTTCTATTTGGAATGGACACAGAAATTGTGTCGAGATTATATACTATAGGCTCCAGGGCGGGTCTTACTTCTACACAGTAGCACGGCTATGGTCTTCACATGAAAGTTGTACTTGTAGTCTTGTAATTTGTATCCTGTAACAGTTTTGATACTAAATGCAACTGGGTTTTCTCTTTTGATACTAGTCAATTGTCAGGATGAGCATTTCTGCAAAGGGCATTTGTTTCTAAAGCATTATGTCAGTGTGAAAATTCTAAATTAATTAATTTTTCTCTCTTAACAACCTGTGGGCAGGGTGGGTTCTTCCTTGGCTCGGCTATGAGGTAGAATGAAACAGCATATTTACATAAGATAACTTTTATTGCAAGTTTCGTACTACGGTTTTCTTACTGGATCGTACTGGCTCGGAGAGCAGCAGCTGTGTTCTCTAAGCGGCCGCGTGTGTTGTGCGTTGGCAAGTGGAGCGGCACAGTGGGGGAAGGCCAGTGTCCCGGACGCGAACAATGGTCTCCCGCTTGCCAGTCTTCGGCTGACAGATCTTCATCCCAGCTCAAAAGCGACTGCTGGTGTGAGGCCGTCTCCTTCCCATCCTCACAGGTCACCTGGGTACATAAAAATCAGACTTCAAACACCTTTTAACTTCTGTCTTCTGGCGCCGAGGCTGCTGCTTGCTATTCCATTACAGTGGCGGTCTTGGTGCGTCTGTGCATGATGTAGTCTCTTCTTGCATGACGGTCTTCAGCACCGAAACCGACTGGAAACTACTGCTACTCTTCTCTTCTTCCTTCGTCTTCTTCGTCTCTCGTCTCCGTCTGTCGGGCCCACTGCGTCTCGCGTATTTATTCACTTCAGTTTACTGGAGGTGAACGACTTCACGGTCATTGCCTCTTCTGTCACGTTGAGAAGCTTTTCGAAGAATCTTCTTAATGTCGGTCATTGGCTCTTGGAATGTAGGCGAGGGCCTTTGCTCACATGCGACAACTGAGAAACATGTGAGCCGGTCGGGCGATGGCCTGACGGCTGAATCGACAGTGCCTGCTTATGTGGAACTTGCTGACTTCACGGTCATTGTCTCTTCTGCTCTGCTGTTCTGCCCGCTGTTCGCCAGTATGTAACTCTCTAAACTAAACCAAGTGTTTCATTTATATTCTAATTTCTACTTCACTTTGACTTCACTAATTTATTTACTTAAGTACCACTCACCATTCCTCCACCCTTCAGAGAAATTCGCCCTCGAATTTACCACTCAACATTCCTCCACTCTTCACATGGCAAAAGCACTAACAGAAGCAATGAAAACTCTCCACTTAGAAGATTACACACGCTTCACATTAAGTATGTTGAAAATACTTTATCACCTTACAAAAGCACTGTACGCTCATGAATCACATAGTTCACACATATAAGAAGTGTAACAAATCTTGATGACAATGAATAAACAAAAATAGATTATTCACTTAGAAAGTTACATAGCAACACCTGTTTAATCTACCCTATATTAATGCAAGAATATCTATTCTACAGTATTGTTTACTTTAACATAAGACTGTTTAGTAAAGAGTGAAGTACAATAAACAGAAATAATACACTAATGCTCACAAGTAACCACTGAAGTACACCAGTTAAGAGTGTGGTATCCAATTAATGGGGATTTGATGAAGTGGTATATTATTATTTGGCGTATTTTTTCGTCTTAAATAAAAGAAAACTGTACAAAGCAGAAACACCAACACAAAGGTTCCAGATATACCCGCCCCTAGCATTATAATTTCAGTTTTGTGTTCACTTTTTAATTTTAAGACATGTTGCATCACAACATTGGCATCAATTTTGCCTTGCTGTGAGTTTATGAACATATCTAATGACTTCAGAATGGAACTGTTAAGGGAGCCATTGAGTTAGGATAGGTTTTGTGAAGGAAATGCTTTGCATGGCGTTTTCTGAAAAGAGCAAACAACGTGGTTATGGACCTACGATCCTAGTAAAAACAAAAACAAGAAAAAGAAGGAGTTAACTACAAGATCAACACGCTTCTACGTTCAACTTTGGTTTTCCTAAATAATAAACCATTATCATTTATTAATAATTTAGATGTGTATACTATCCACAGTCAACTATGAGTCAACTAGGACATTCACACCCTTGGTCGAAGATTCTATGGTGCCATGTCTGTATGTTGTGCTGACGTGACCACTCTTTTTCCTTTTTGGGTACTACCTCCACCCTTTGGAAAAGCAGACACTATTGTTGAAGGAATTACATCTGGAGCGCCCTTAAAAGGTTTTAAACGACTTGCATGGACAATAATAGTTCGGGTGGGCAGTTGCAGTTTAACGTGGACTGGTGACGTGATCTCAATAATTTGATAAGGGCCTCCGTAGTTTGTTACAAATTTCTTCGTTTTTCCTTTCGCAATATATGGGGTAGACAGCATCACCCACTGACCGATTTTGTAATTTGGATATTTAGCTTGGGTGTTACCTAATCTTTCCTGTCGTTCCAAAGCCTTTGTATTAGATTTTTGAACCTTTTTCCATACATCCTTCATCATTCGACTGAAATCTCTTACTGTATCTCCGACTTTTCCGTTTTTCTGCCTGATTACATCAAAAGGGGATGGCATTTTTCTGCCATAGACCACTTCATAAGGTGACATGCCAGTTGCTTCATGCGTTTTGGCGTTGTATACCGACACGATTATTGGTAAATACGTATCCAAATTAGAATGTTGTTCGTTAATATAATAACTAAGCATCTTGCCAATTGTCCAATGGACTCTTTCTGTGCGTCCGTTCCACTGAGGGTGTAATGGAGTAGTGCGTAATTTACGTATTTTTAGTAAGTGGCATAGCTGTTTCAAACTCAACAATACAACGCAGTACTGCCCATTTACTGTAACCCTCACAGTCTTCTACTTATGATGCGTTACAGAAATTGCATCAAGATTAAATACTATAGGCTGCAGTGAGGGATTACACCTACAGAGTAACACGGCTGCGGCTTCCACATGAAAGCTCTCCTGGGAGCCTTGTAGTTTGTATCTGACGCACTGCTGCCCATTTACTGTAGCCCTCGCACACTAAGGATGAGACACAGAAATTGCGTCGAGATTAAATACTGTAGGCTTCAGGCAGGGTTTACTCCTACAGAGTAACACGGCTACGGTCGCTACATGAAAGCTGTACAGGGAGTCTTGCAGTTTCTATCCGACTCACTACCGCCCATTTACCCTTCTACTAAGGATGCGACACAGAATCTTCGTCGAGATTATATACTGTAGGCTTCAGGTCGTGTCTTATCCTAGAGAGTAACAGGTCTGCGGCCTCCACAAGAAAGTTCTCCTGGGAGCCTTGTAGTTTGTATCCGCCGGAGTACGGCCCATTTACTTTAAACCTCGCTCCTTTCCATAGAAATTGCGTCGATATTGAATACTATAGGCTCGAGGGCGAGTTAACTCCTACAAAGAAACACGGCGCGGCCTCTACATGTATGCTCTCCTGGCAGTCTTGTAGATTGTATCCGCCAGACTCTGTTTGTTCTAAGTCGTGTCTCCCTACGACTTTCGCGCAACGATGCTCTGAGCATGTTTTTTAGGAAATTGACTAGTTTGAACATGGGACCTGTTGCTGGTAAGGAGACGCCAGACCACACATGACATGTAGAGTTCAGAAGAGTTCAGTGAGACTTGCGATGATATAACCTAATACTTAATGATTTCAGCGTCAGCTCCACTGCACTCCCTGTAAAAGAATCTTAATGCTAACTAAATTTAGTGGAAGGGGTACAAGGCTTTCCTATTTTTAGTTAGCTGGTAAAATAACGTCGAAAAGCAGTTAAGTTTAC
Organism: Schistocerca serialis cubense; assembly: GCF_023864345.2. Lineage (NCBI taxonomy): Eukaryota > Metazoa > Arthropoda > Insecta > Orthoptera > Acrididae > Schistocerca > Schistocerca serialis. Next base: position 8,318,860 of record NW_026048462.1, read on the forward strand.
CACTGGAAATTTTACTCTACTCTCAAAACATTGTTTATAAATTGCACTATTGATAAAAGGAAATGTTTTAATACAGGATGATAAAAACCAACTGCGTTCAACAAAAATGTGAACGAATATTCCCTGAATGGGTTTCCAAGTTCTACAATGGATCGAAGAATGACCTATGCCATATCTCATCTATAATCTAGGTTTGAATTAAGTTTCACAAAAGAGAAAACTATCAAAATGGTCTACAGTGACCCTCAATTATCTTTAATTACTTATCTAACTTGTCGTAAATTACAGTGGATGATGTGGCTTCTCAATAATTGTATAATAGAATAATCATCGCGTTTCAGATTTTAACTTATGTAGCAAATGTGAATACCATGAGCATCAATTGACGAACGACACTAGTATTACGTAAAAAGGGGATGTAATAGATGAGACTTCTGCAGTTCTAAGTGAAGTCCTATGCGCTCACCTTGCCGGTGTTCGTCAGGGGGCGGCGGCCAGCGCAGCTCCATGCATTCGCCGTCTCGGAGGCAACTCTTTTCTAACTTCTCCTTACTACAATTTACCGAAGCTGGTTTAAAGAAAAGAAAAACTATCAGGCTGTGTTTTCATCTGACCAATCAGGGTCTCAATGTTAACCTTAAGCTCCACCTACAAAAATTCTGTCTATCCAATGAGAAACGTTATACTTTTCATGGTGGGGCAATGTTTTTAAAGTCTGCAACGTAACAGAGACGCGAAAAAGTCTCACGCTAAAACTTGCAGCTAGTGTGGCCATTTTAGTGTTATCATAAGATCTATACTGTTCTTCTGGAGGGCTCTATCTTTTAACATGGGCTGGGGGGTAGTCCTGGCGGTTACTTTTTGTGGTGGGGCAATGTTTTTAACGTTTGCAACGTAACGGAGACGCGGAAAAGTCTCACGCTAAAACTTGCGGCTGGTGTGACTCCTTTTGTTTTATCCTAAGATCTACACTGTTCTTCTGGAGGGCTCTAGCTTTTAACATGGGCTGGGGGAATGTCCTAGCGGTTAGCTGGCGACGTGGGTGTCCGTCCCTTATCGTAGGGCCTTCTAGCTTAACACGGTTCTGCTCTCGGCTTCTGTTTTCGTTTCTCCCCTCGGAAATGCGTCTGTCTCACGGTGGGAAGGTATGACATGCATTTAGGCATTCTTGTGTTAGTCTGTGGTACTTCATTTGCTCACTCGTTACTCGTATTACTTTGGTTAATTTAATGTCCCGATTAATTCGGAGCTATGTGACAGACTACTAGATTTGCTTATCATGTCAGGGTTTTCATGGAAGGTGTTGGATTTGCGTGACACCTTACATATCACCACCCTTGAACTTAATTTTTGCACTGAAGTTAGGCAATGATTGAATCGTTGTCCAAGCCAGTCAAAAATTATTCCTTTATCTAAATTTTGTTGCCTACTGTTCAGCCACGTTATTCTGGTTCTATGCTGGTTTGTATTACTAATTTATATTTTTATATTCTTCCACATTATTCTCAAAAATATGGTTATATTGACAAGAGAAGAATATTTTTATATTATTATATATTATTAATTCTTAATTATTTTCATTCTTTATTTAAGTGTGAAGTTTGTTTTTTGAGAATTTTGTTATCGAAAGTGAGGAGTCTTTCACATCGATTTTCTTAGAAATATTTTTTTATAAATGTTGTAATTAAGTAAAATCTATTCCTAACACATTTTCTAAATATCATGTACAAGTAAAATGTTTTTGTTTCTAGACACTCATTTCAACATTGTTACAGTAACAAATAAGAATTATTTCCAAGAATTGCTTTGACAAAGAACTATACATGCACAAGTATTCAGATATTATCCTAACAAATGGTACAAATGTTTAAAAAAAGGGAAAACATCCAACAAGATAATTTTTTATTCTTTGTTTTCATAAGGAGAAAATAAGTAAAATATAGCTAGTTATTCTTTTATTTTTATGAGGAGAAAATAAGTGGCTTATAGTTTTAGTGTTTATTATGCTTTACTTTTGTTCTTTATAAACTGTCCATTTCAGAACTAATGACTTATTTTTATCGATAGTCTATTTTTTACTTTAGTCCATAGTCAATGACTGTTATTTTGTAGTTTATTACTGTCTGGTGTGCTTAACTTATTTAGTTTTTCACACATTTCTTTTGCACAATTCCTACATCACATAATTTGATTTCACACATTCCTATTGCTTTGAGATTAAATACAATCGGCTTCAGGGCGGGTTTTTCCTAGGAAGTAACTGGGCTGTGGCCTCCACATGAAAGCTCTCCTGGGAGCCTTGTAGCTTGTATCCGACGCACTACTGTCTATTTACTGTAAACCTCGCAAAATTCTACTATTGATGCGACACAGAAATTTAGTCAAGATCAAATACTTAAAGATCCAGGACGACATTTATCCTATAGAGTAACTCTGCTGCGGCTTAACATGATAGCTCTCCTGGGACTCTTGTAGTTTGTATCCGACGTAATACTGCCTATGTACTGTAAACATCGCACCATTCTACTTAGGATAGGACACAGAAACTGCGTCGAGATTTAATACTATAGGCTCCAGGGCGGGTTTTTTCTAGAGAGGAACAGGTCTGTGGCCTCCACATGAAAGCTCTCCTGCGAGTCTTGTAGTTTGTATCCGACGCAATACTGTCTATTTACAGTAAACCTCGCACACGTCTACTGTTGAGGCGACACAGAAACTGCGGCGCTATTAAATACTTAAGGATACAGGGCGACTTTTATCCTAGAGAGTAACTCGGCTGCGGCCTCAACATGAGAGCTCTCCTGGGAGTCCTGTAGTTTGTATCCGACGCACTACTGTCTACTTACTGTAAACCTCGCACCCTTCTACTTACGATGGGACTCAGAAATTGCGCCGAGATTAAAGACTATAGGCTCCAGAGCGGAATTACTCCTACAGAGTAACACGTCTGCGGCATCCACATGAAAGCTCCCTGGGTGTCTTGTAGTTTGTATCCGACCCACTACTTCCCTTTTACTGTAAACCTCACGCCCTTCTTTTTAGGATGGGACACCGTATTTGCGTCGAGATTAAATACTATCGGCTCCAGGGTGTTTTTTATCCTAGAGAGTAATTGGGCTGCGGCCTTCACATGAAAGCTTTCCTGGGAGTCTTGTAGTCTGTATCCGACTCACTACTGTCTATTAACTGTAAACCTCGCAAACTTCTACTATTGATGCGACACAGAAATTTAGTCAAGATTAAATACTTAAAGATCCAGGACGACATTTATCCTATAGAGTAACTCTGCTGCGGCTCAACATGATAGCTCTCCTGGGACTCTTGTAGTTTGTATCCCACGCACTACTGTCTATTGACTGTAAACCTCGCACCCTTCTACTTACGATGGGACACAGAAATTGCGTCGAGACTAAATACCATAGGCTGCAGGGCGGGTTTTTATCCTAGAGAGTAACTCGGCTCCGGCCTCCACATGGAAGCTCTCCTGGGAGGCTTGTAGTTTGTTTCCGACGCACTATGCCTATTTACTATATACTTTACACGCTACTAGTAATGATGCGTCACTGAAATTGCGTCGAGATTAAATACTATAGGCTCGAGAGCGGAATTACTTCTACAGAGCAGCACGTCTGCGGCAGTCACATGAAAGGACCCTGGGAGTCTTGTAGATTACATCCGACGCATTACTGCCTATTTACTGTAAACCTCGCACCCTTCTACAAATGATGCGACAACGAAATTGCGTCGGGATTATGTACTACTGGCTCCAGTTCGGGTTTTACTCTAGAGAGAAACACGACTGCGGCCCCCACATGAAAGTTCTCCTGGGATTCTTGTAGTTTGTATCCGACGCACTATTGCCCATTTACTGTAAACCTCGCTCACTTCTACTTTTGAAGCGACACCGAAATTGCGTTGAGATTAAATACATAAGGATCCAGGGCGACTTTTATGCTAGAGAGTAACTCGTCTGCTGCCTCACATGAAAGCTCCCCTGGAAGTCTTGTAGTTTGAATCCGACGCACAACTGCCTATTTACAGTAAACCTCAAACCCTTCTATAAACGGTGGTACACAGAAATTACGTCGAGATAAAATAGTATAGGCTCCAGAGCTGAATTAATCCAACAGAGTATTACGTCTGCGGCATCCACATTAAAGTTCCCTGGTAGTCTTGTAGTTTGTATCCGACGAACTACTGCCTATTTACTGTAACCCTTGCTCCCTTTTACTTATGTTGGGACACAGAATTTGCGTCGAGATTAAATACTTAAGGGTCCAGGGCGACTTTTATCCTATAGATTAACTCGGCTGAGGCCTCCACATGAAGGATCTCCTGGGAGTCTAGTAGTTTGTATCCGACGCACTGCTGCCTCTTTATTGTAAACCTCGCACCCTTCTACTAAGCATGCGGCACAGAAATTGCGTCGTGATTGACAACTATAGGGTCCATAGCGGAATTACTCCTAAGGAGTAACACGGCTGCAGCCTCCACTTGAAAGCTCTCCTGGGGGTTTTGTAGTTTGTATCCGACCCACTACTGCCCATTTACCGTAAACCTCGCACGTTTCTACTTAGGATGGGACAAAGAAATTGCGTGGAGATTAAATACTATAGGCTCCAGAGTGGGTTTTATCCTAGAGAGTAACTCGCCTGTTGCCTAAACATGAAAGCTCTCATAGGAGTTGTAGGTTGTATCCTACACACTACTGGCTATTTACTGTAAACCTCCCACCCTTCTAAATACGATGGGACACAGATATTGCGCCGAGATTAGATACCAAAGGGTCCAGCGTGGGTTTTATCCTAGAGAGTAACTTCTCTGCAGCCTCCACAAAAAGGGTCTCCTCCGATTCTTGTGGTTTGTATCCAACTTACAACTGCCTATTTACTGCAAACCTAAGGATTCGGCACAGAAATTGCGTTGAGATTAAATACTATACGCTGCAGAGTGGAATTACTCCCACAGAGTATCACGGCTGCAGCATCCAATTGAAACCTCCCTGGATATCTTGTAGTTTGTATCCGACGCACTACTGCCCATTAACTGTAACCCTCGCACCCTCTTACTTAGGGCTGGACACAGAAATTGCGTCGAGACGAAATACTATCGGCTCCAGGGCGGGTTTTTCCTAGAGAGGAACAGGGCTGTGGCCTCCACATGAAAGCTGTTCTCGGAGTCTGCAGCCGAGTTACTCTCTAGGATAAACCGGCCCTTGACCCTATAGTACCTAATCTCGACGCAATTTCTGTGTCCCATCGTAAGTCAAAGAGTGCGAGGTTTACAGTAAATATGCAGTAGCGCGTGGGATACAAACTACAAGAGTCCCAGGAGAGCTCTGATGTGGTGGCCACTATAGGCTCCACAGCAGAATTCCTCCTAGAGAGTAACACGTCTGCGTCATCCCAATGAAAACTCCCTGGGAGTCTCGTAGTTTGTATCCGACGTACAACTACTCATTTACTGTAACCCTCGCACCCTTTTACTTGGGTCTGCGTAACACGAATACGGCCTCCACATAAAAGCTTTCCTGGGAGACTTGTAGTTTGTATCTGACATACTGCTGTCTATTTACTGTAAACCTCGCACACTTTTACTATTGATGCGACACAGAAGTTGCGTCGCGATTATATGCTTAAGGATTCTGGGCGACTTTTATTCTAGAGAATTAATATCGGCGCAATTTCTGTGCCGCATCGCTAGTACAAGGCTGCGAGGTCTACAGAAAATAGGCAGCAATGCGTCGAATTCAAAGAACAAGACTCCCAGAGGAGCTATCATGAGGAGCCGCAGCCGAGTTACTCTCTAGGAGAAAAACCGCCCTGGAGTATATATTATTAAATCTTGACGCAATATCTGTGTCTCATGCTAAGTAGAAGGTTGCGAGGTTTACAGTAAATAGGCAGTAGTGCGTCACATACAAACTACAAGACTCCCAGGAAAGCTTTTATGTGGAGGCCGTATTCGTGTTACGCAGACCTAAGTAAAAGGGTGCGAGGGTTACAGTAAATGGGGAGTTGTGCGTCGGATACAAACTACGAGACTCCCAGGGAGTTTTCATTGGGATGACGCAGACGTGTTACTCTCTAGGAGGAATTCTGCTGTGGAGCCTATAGTGGCCTCCACATGAAAGCTCGCCTGGGAGCCTTGTTCTTTGAATTCGACGCATTACTGCCTATTAACTGCAGACCTTGCAGCCTTCTACTAGGGATGCGGTACAGATATTGCGTCGAGATTAAATACTATAGGTGACAGAGCGGAATTAATCCTACAGAGTAACACGCCTGCGGCTTCCACATTAAAGCTGTCTTGTGAGTCTTGTAATTTGTATCCGACGCACTATTGCCTATTTACTGTAAACCTCTCACCCTTCTACTTAGGATGGGACACCGAAATTATGTCGAGGTTAAATATTATAGGCTCCAGGGCGGGTTTTATCCTAGAGAGTAACTCGGCTGCGGCCTCCACAAGAAGGCTCTCCTGCGAGTCTTGTAGTTTCTATCCGATGCACTACTGCCCATTGACTGTACCCTCGCACCCTTTTAATTTAGGTTGGGACACAGATATTGCGTTGAGATTAAATACAATCGGCTTCAGGGCGGGTTTTTCCTAGGAAGTAACTGGGCTGTGGCCTCCACATGAAAGCTCTCCTGGTAGCCTTGTAGTTTGTATCCGACGCACTATTGCCTGTTTAGTGAAACCTGGCACCCTTCTACTAACCTCTTCAGTCCAGAAGATAAACAAAGAATGGAAAAATGTTCCATTGCTTTTTTTGGTGCATATGATGTCAAAGTAACACAAAAAAACTAATTTTGAAATTTTATTTTATATAATGTTTGAGTAATTGAATGTACACAAGTGTGTACATTGGGTCTCAACAGAGAAAAAAATGCCGATCTCATAGTATTTTCATATTTTTACTATCAATGAAAAATGCACACATTACTTCTCATTTTTATGCACACATTACATTTTATGAACACATTACTTCTCATGTTTATGGAATTTAGCCAAACAATTGTTTTTTGATATGCACGAAAAAACTTTGCACTTTTTATACATTATGCAGGAACTTGACTTGCAACCTGGTAACCGAGACCTTGAGGCAAAACTACTCTCAATATATTCAGAAAGGTGGTCAACCCTGTCACATTTGCTTCCTCTAGTTGGCTTTGGTACAATTCGTCTTCGTTTTGTGGGCTGATGCTGCTCATCTTCATCAGAACTGCTGACATACTCCTGTGTCACACTCGGAGAAATTTCTTTCGACAGTTCCAGTGAGTCTACAATTTTTGAAGACTTTACCAAGTCGTGGGACAAGTGAATTCTGAAGTTTATGAGAGACATCCACTTTTGTTTCGGTATCCCTTCTTTTTGACAATACCTTTCGTACATAAGCCATGAATTAATTATGGCTGAATCAGTGAAGTGGTTGAATATTCTGACAGTCCACTTTTTTGTTCTGACGTTTGACTTATAGTATGCCATGTATCTATCACAAAGATCAATGCCACCCATATTGCGATTATAGCTTTTGATGATGGCTGGTTGTTTGACACTAACCTTTGCTTTTTTCTGTAGTGCACCATCGTTTGGAGGTACCCTCTGGTTCGCTCCCTATGCGCGAGGATAACAAAGTGACGGATTTATTGTCGTTCCATTTAAGGGCACAAATTTCCTGGTCCTCCCTTACGTACTCATCCCATTGCCCCCGCTGCAGCTCCTGATCTCTCTTGAACTTATAAGCTACTTCTTTTATTCTACTGGCCACCACAGGTCCTGTCTAAAATATATTCCTGTCTAGTAAAAGCTGAACAGATTTTGAACTGGTGAAAAATCTGTCACTGTAAATTACATGATTGTAATCATTGGGTATAGTTCTAGCCAGTAGTTTGAGTATACCCGCTCCCAGGCCATGCGCCTTTTGATCGCTGTCAGGAATTGTTCCTTTGCCAGTGTATATAGCAAAATCAAGGACAAGTCCATCTGATGACGCTAAAATAAAATTTTTGAGGCCAAGTGGATTAGGTTTGGAAGGTACATATGTTTGCATCTTTCACCTCCCCGTGAATGGAATCATCTGTTCATCCACAGAAAGGTGTTGAGACCAGGGTAAACTAATACATTTATTTCTAAAAGCATCAATTAAAGGTCTAACCTTCCAAAGTTTGTCATTTACGTCATGATCTTCCAAATTATTTACAAAATGCAGATTATTTCGTAATTTGTAGTATCTATCTCTTGTCATGATTGATGATACAAGTGGAATATCCAGTTGCATATTCCAGTAAAGTCTTGCCTGGGGCAATATCAATGTACCCATCAATATCTCAATTCCGACAAGGGACAAAATTTCATCAGTATTTGTATCCAGACTTTTTGAGTTCTTTTGGCAATGATATAAATTAGTTTGTCCTGCAACATTTTTCCATAAATTTTTATCGAAGTACTCGAAGAAAAACTGTGAAGTGTTTCTCAGTTCACCATCAGTCTGTTCTTCAAACTTGTCGTCAGAAGGCTGTCGATTACACATCCTGCAAACAAATAGTACCACTGAAAAATACTGATCTAAATCGTGTCAGATGACACACAAAACTACACAAATGTATTGCTTACTTAGATTGCCTCCATCTTAGGGGACGACAGTGAGGAGATGAAGCTGATGCAGGTGCCTCAGGAGTAACATCCACATTGCATCCTTCAACTTCAAGCACACCAATTCGTTCAGGTGGAGTTGGAGGTTCATCAACAGGATCAACTTCGTCTGAAGGAACTCAAGTCACTCGTCTCGAGCAGTTTTATAATTTCATCGTCTATTAGAGCTCAGAAGCGAAAATGAAATAAAGTAACTGTTGATGTAATGGAATAAAGAAATGAAAATGAACCTAACAACAAAATTAAAAACTTTTGAGTTTTCACCAGGATTGGAACCCAGAATCTATGTGTTCCGAATCCAACACGCTACCCATTTTTTTTCTTATTTTTATCTCATTTTGTTCTTTATTGTTCGTTCCATTTGTTCGGGGCGGACGTCCTATGACAGCCATTCAGGTTCATCGTTGATCTATTAACTCAGTTTTTTGTTACAGAGGGCGACTAACCCTCTGACCGAACACGCTGAGCTACCGTGCCGGTTCCATTAAACCACAACAACCACAATAACTTACGAGCACTCCTAGAGTATTAGTAGCTAAACTTTCGACTTTAATTTAGATTACGTTTTAAATTACGATTTCACAATGACATCAGTCTTAGCGTTAGTACCACTAGATTCTGTGAGCTAAGACGGGATGTACACAAATGTGTACTTAAAATTCAACAGTCGATGTTTGTAAAACTACGAAACTATCGGTTTCATTGCATACACATATCACTTTCTTGATGTCTTGTTTGGAGTAAGACACGATAGAAACAGTAATACAATTCAAAAAGGATTATTGAAACTGAATTTACCTTTCTCGCGTGTCGCAGATGACGCCATCCTTCAGATCGGAAGTTTCAGGATGCAAGAAAACCCGCCAAAACTGACTTGCGCACGACCTAGCGGCAGAAACAGAAACCGCATAATGTGCGCAGTCGTGCATATCTGGTCTCAATTCAGGAAAACGTCATTTGGCAGGATGACACTACAAGGACCTGATGGGCACATATGTGTATGTCGGGACTGAAGAGGCTAAGGATGCGACATTGAAATTGCGTCGAGATTAAATGCTGTAGGCTCCAGGGCGGGTTCTGTCCTAGAGAGTAACACTTCTGCGGCCTTCACATGAAAGCTCTCCTCGGAGTCTTGTAGTTTGTGTCCGACGCAATACTGCCTATTTACTGTAAACCTCGCACCCTTCTACTAATGATGCGACACAGAAATTGCGTCGAGATTAAATACTATGGGCTCCAGAGCGGAATTACTCCTACAGAGTAACACCGCTGTGGCCTCCACATGAAAGCTCTTCTGGGAGTCTTGTAGTTTGTATCCGACGCAATACTGCCTATTTACTGTAAACCTCGCACCCTTCTACTAATGATGCGACACAGAAATTGCGTCGAGATTAAATACTATAGGCTCCAGGGCGGATTTTATCCTACAGAGTAACACCGCTGCGGCCTCTACATGAAAGCTTTCCTGGGAGACTTGTAGTTTCTATCCTACGCATTACTACCTATTTACCGTAAACCTCGCACCCTTCTACCAATGATGCGACACAGAAATTGCGTCGAGATTAAATGCTGTAGGCTGCAGGGCTGGTTTACTCCTACAGAGTAACATGGTTACGGTTGCCACATGAAAGCTGTACTGGGAGTCTTGTAGTTTATATCCGAAGCGCTACTGTCCATTTACTGTAACCCTGGCACCATTCTACTTAGAATGTGACACTGAAATTGCGTCGAGATGAAATACTATAGGCTCCAGGGCGGGTTTACTCCCACGGAGTAACAGGGCTACGGTCGCCACACGAAAATTCTCCTGGGAATCTTTTAGTTTGTAGCCGACGCACTACTGCCCATTTACGGTAACCCTCGCACGCTTCTATTAAGGATGCGACACAGAAATTGCGTCTAGATTAAGTACTAGGGGCTCCGTGGCGGCGTGTCTCCTAGAGAGTTATACGGTTGCGGTCACCACATTAAAGCTCTGTTGGGAGTCTTGTAGTTTGTATCCGACGCACTAATGCCCATTTATTGTCACCCTCGCACCCTTGTACTAAGGATGCGATCCAGAAATTGCGTCGAGGTTAAAGACTATAGGCTCCATGGTGGCCTAACTCCAACAGAGTAACACGGTGCAGTTGCCAAACGAAAGCTCTTCTGTGATCTCGTAGTCTGTAACCGACGAACTACTGCTGATTTACTGTAACTCTCATAACCTTCTACTAAGGATGCAATGATGCGGCATAGAAATTGCGTCGAGATTAAGCTTAGTAAAGGCTACCTCTTTACACCGTCGTGGGCGGAAGGAGGTGATTCATGGTGGCACTGAAGTTTTGATGGAACGTAGTTTATTGTTCCTCACTTCCAGCCCCTGGGACTCTCACCGATATATGGCCTTCCTGGTCACAAATGAAGTGACAGTCCTCAGAGGGACTGAGCAGCTGGCAGGGGGAGAAAGGGAGAAACCCTCCTGCGGCATGAGCGAGCCATTGAAGCGATGCCAACACCACTGACTTCTACTCCTGTCACGGCAGGTGGTCCTGTCACGAAGCCAAAATCCAGGATTGAAGAACAAGTTGAATTACAAACAAATAACATGCAACTCTCCTCTTTATTAAATTAGGGAGCAACGAGGGTGATAAAGCCATAAGGAAAACCATAATTAAAGCAGTAAACCCTAGAGGTGACATAATAAAAGTTAAAGCAATAAGGAACACAGCAAACACAGTAATTCTTCAAACTGAGACACAAGCAGACAGAGAAGAGGAAGATTATAGAAGAAACAGCAAGCTTAAAGGACATCCGATGCGAAGAATCCAGAAAAGTAAGTTACTACTGGCAGGACGCAAGATTCCAACAACACTATCAAATCAAGACTTTCTAGAAGAACTATCAGAAATAAATCTCAGTGACCACATTAACAAAAGGGAATTTTAACAAGAAGTCAAAATACAATTCAAAACAGGTCCGAAAGGGAAAAGAATGTTAAATAATAGTCTACAGGCGACTCTGCGGGTCAGATCACTGTCATTAGATAGGGATAGGGAAGCTTTCTGCGGAAAATGTGCAAAACCCGGTCATAAAAAGTTCCAGTGTCATGAAGAATAGCTGTAGGCTGTATTCCTTGCAAGAACAGGAAAAGAACATGTAACAAAGCCAGAGAGATTGGAGTACGCTACTTACAAAGAACTCTACAAAAGGCAAATACAATGAAAGGAGTATGACGTCACCAAAAATGTCAACTAGCACACACCAAAACAGAAGCACTGAGACAACACTCTTTGGATTTCTAGGAAGAGATATGAATCCAAGTATCAGATACGGAAATGTACAGAAGTCCTCTCAACAAAACACGGATATTATCACCAGGATCCAACCTCGCAGAAGCAAACAGAAATCACCAGCAACCAAAACAAGAGCGTGGCGACGTGCAGTAGCCTGGAGGCAACAACTTGGGCCGCTGCTAACCACAAACACTCCAACGGATATGAATCCCATCAATAGTTGCGATATTGTGGAAGAAAAATATTTAGGCTAACAGATTACATCGGGGATGTGTGTTTCTACTGCGCCATGGACTATATGTGGCGAGGCACATCAAACACGAAGTTTTCCTGTGGGAAACACTCCAAACGCTGACTTTTCTTAGAATAATAGAACTGGAAGAGGAAGCCCTGAGTGAAGAAGAGTTTAAAAACAACACACTGCCCACAACAGAAGTACATAAAGATGGCGATAGACATCCAAGATAGGGTCATGCCCACCAAGACAAGGACCATGACACAGTCGTTAAACACAACACATCACACATACCAGAAGTACATATAAATGACAACAAAAGTCCGAGGCACGGTCAAGCCCATCTAGAACAGGATTATGACACAGGCATAACACCAGTATCTCTAGACACACGGAACCGACATAAACGTAAATTAATTCTTCCCGCGCCAGAGAATAAGTTACCATATAATGAAATAACAGCTTTAGAAAGATATGAATATGACGCATCAAAATGTAAACCATACATGTAAAATATACGTTTCGTCTACGGTGGCAGTGAACACAAAAAGACAACTCAGGAACAAGAGACAGTTGTCAATGAGAAAGAAACACAAACAGAAAACTTCAGTCAAACAAAAAGTGACTACACACCGTTTGGATACGAAAAATAATATGAACGCACAAAAAGCTCACACTACAAATCACACCAATCCTCAACTGATGAGACATCACATCACCGAAAACCGGAAACTACATCAACAGATAAATAACACGAGCCAGAACACCATACAGAGTTACAAAACCATGACTTTAGAAACAAAATAGACTACGATGACCGAGCGGGGTGGCGCAGTGGTTAGACACTGGACTCGCAGTCGGGAGGACGACGATTCAATCCCGCGTCCGGCCATCCTGATTTAGGTTTTCCGTGATTTCCCTAAATCACTCCAGGCAAATGCCGGGATGGTTCCTCTGAAAGGGCACGGCCAACTTCCTTCCCCATCCTTTCCTAATCCGATGAGACCGATGACCACGCTGTCTGGTCTCCTTCCCCAAAACAACCAACCAACCAAGACTACGATGACAGCGAATAGAAGGGCGACTAAATCGACAGGAAAAGAAAGGAGTTTATCAAACTGCACAAAGACTGGCAACAAGACTGAATCACACATGGGCGACACTATATGCTACCCCACGACGGAACAAACAGACAGAATGATTTTGCGAACCGAAAACCTACCAACACATAAACTCGAACTCAACATCATGTAAACGAAGAAATGAAGAGCTTAACCATGGCAATGTCTACAAGGGCTTGGTAAGGGCGGATGGACGCGTGTACCACGATTACATCCAAGGCGGCCGAAGTTATTTGTTTTTACTAATTTTCCATAGTGAAAGCCTTGCAGCTAAACGGTATGTGTAGCACGGCGGTGGCTGCAGAGCTTGGTAGGCTGGTGAACGAGGTGTGCGCCGACATATTGTGTTTCCAAGAACTGTACACAGGAGACGAAAGAATTCCACGCCTTCCGAGGCAGTACATGCAAATCACAGTTACGAACAAGGCCAAGGCTGCAATAATTGTAGTAAACAATAACATTACTGTAACGCACATAACGCAATTGCGTAGACATCATACGGTTACAGTCGAAATAACTTTAGCCAGGGCAACGTATTATTTCGTCGAGCTACGCCTAGTACTCACTTCATATAGAGCTCTTTGCTGAAGTAATAAAAGATATTTCTCGATTTGAAAATGCCAGACGACTACTTACGTTAACTGACATAAATACTAGGTCAACTCTCCGACACTCTGACAGAAAAGATGCCAGGGGACAAATAAAATAGGACGTTATAAACGAATGTAATGTTTTCGTTTCAAACAAAGCAGGTCAGCCGCCAATTTATCACAGAAATAGTAGAGTAGGCAGCACAAGGCAATTCTTTTGCAAACAGATTATCATTAATACAGGTAGCGAACTGGCAGGTGCTCGATAAGAGAACACTCAGTGATCATAACGCAGTAATTATATACACTAAAACTAAGCCAGACCCAGACACAATAGAACACCCAATGTTGCTGCAACGCAAAGCGAACTGGCAAAAACTAAGGCACGTGACTGAAGAATTTCCTCCATTAATCACCCAAGGAAGCATAGGTTACAGAGCTCACATTCTTACAAACATCTTACAGAGAGCACAACCTACAGGAATACCTGCAGCACGCGACGCACCTAAACAAAGGGCACCATGGTCAGCACTATTAACAAGACTAAGAAAACACTCTTATGATGAGCAACGATACCAAACATCACAGAAAGCCCAGGGGAGAGAAATTAGACTTTAACATTATCGTGAAGCTAAAACACGATACAAGACGAACTGCATACGACCAAGAAAGATCACTGGGACACATATGTTTGGACAAACCTACAGGAAAACATCTTCGGAGAGCAGTTTAAGTGCAGAATGAACGTATAAAGACCCCTTCAGTATTATCAACACTGTAGAAACGAGATGGTACTACCACAACAGGCTGGAGATTCACAGCACAGCATCTCCTCAACAGACTACTTCCTGACGACGACCGCACTCGGGACAACCAACTTCACACCGCCCTTTGCAGACTACCTTACGACAAATACGAAAACGAAGGTATCACCAGCCCCTTTGCACGCGAGGAAGTCGCACTGGCAATAGAGAAAATAAAGAAGAAAAAGCCTCTGGACCCTGACTGCATCCACCCTTGAACTATCAAACAAGCTGCTCCACTTATCCTACCATACCTGACAGACTTACTCTACTCTAATAAAAGGACGAATACCGAATACATGGAAAATAGAAAATGCAGTTATAATCAAGAAAGCGAAGGACAAAGATCCGAGTGACTCTAAGACATACGCACCAATATGCCTCATTAATATTCTGTCATAGGATTGTTGTATGACAGACTTCAGTTGTACCGACAGATCTTCGGGATATAGAGATGACACAGACAGTACATGACAAATACATAGTAGCAATCCTAGTTGACATAACTGGTGCTTTCGACAACCTTGGTGGCCGGCGCAGTTTGCAAGATTTAGAGAGATGAATATTCCACTTGCTTTACACAACAGCCATAGGTATTATTGTAAAAACAGGATGGTAGAATGGAAGACTGGTGACCAATAGGTTGTAAAGAGTGTAAGAAATGGGTGTCCGCAAGGACATGTATGCGGACCGATTTTCTGGGACATACCCATAGAACCTCTACTGAATGCACTAAGAGACAACTACATGGCTGAGAGGGTGGTTGCGTAAGCCGATGACCTTATGTTCACGGCATCTGCAAACTCCACAAGTTCCAATCAGAGAATAAAGCCCCGCGGCTCCACGCGTTCACTGGTGAATGGTGCACGAACAACAAAATCACGATAGCAACAAACAAAACAGTTCACTACTTCTAAGAAGCACACTGAAAATAAATCCAATTATAAACAACATATCTACAAAAACGAAAGCTACGATAAGATACCTCGTCATTTATAAAGACGAACATAAACACTTTAACGGACATCCGAGATTGACAATTAACAAAGCGACGAAAATTATGCATATACTTGCAACACTGAAGTCTATAAGATACAGACCACTTCTTCAGACAATGAGCACATGTTACACAGCACTTTTTGAGCCAATAACTTGTTTTTAGGCTAGTGCTTGGGCACATCGATTACGCTTAGGTAACGGTACGCATAAAACCATTGTGAGGCGCGGCCAGAGTAGTATTCTAGTCAGAATCTTGGGGGCTTTTTGGCACGACCTCGACTGAGGCACTGTGCGTGATACTGGGACTTTTCCCTGTAGATATTACGATTCCCCACACATCAGCTGCTTCCTGCCCGAAATGTGAAGACGCAACGAAATAAGAGAAATAATTGGACAAGACATAACCGACAAACGGAGATTAAACAAGTGGAGAATTGATACGTGGCAAACAGAATGGGACACAACAGACAGGGGAAGAGGAATCTACTCTTTCCTCCACAGTATACGAGAGCAGATGAATTTAAATTACATAAATCCAACACGCGGAATGGTGCACTTTCTCAAGGCCATGGCCCGTATTCTGTGCATCTCCACAGGTTTGGCGTAAAACAGACTCACACTTATTCTTGTGGTGAGAATGGTACATGTGAACACATAGTTCAGACACAGAAGGCCAAGTTTAGGAAAACAGGACCTAGGACAGTTAATACACATGGATATAGGACAGTTAATACGCAGACAAGTTGACTGGAAATCTATAAACAACATCACAGACGAAGTATCGCGAACACTACATGCAGCATACAAGCAGGAAAGACATACTCTAGAATAGGACAGGCTCCACATCGAACAGGTCAGCAGTACATAGTAAACGACACAGACACAAATCGACACGGAGTCGCTAGCGGTATCAAAAACAGAAAGTCAAGACGAGAAAGACATACAAACATTGCAAAATCCACAGTAAAAGAGCGCAGGCGACTTCTGTGTATAAGAAGGGTAAAAGGAGGGACCCACAAAATTACAGATATACTTCTTAGTCCAAAAATAAAAGATAACCATTCCCAATTGCAAGATAAATGTTGATGGTATTACCAAATCCTTCTAACAGCTTATGACGTGTAACCAAATATATTATTCCAACTCATAAATGCACTGACCTTCACAACCACACAGCAAGATCAACTATAGCATCACTTACTGTGTTCACAAAATTGTTAAAAATATAATTGCTACTGCATTTCACAATTACAAATGATAGATAAAAGCATATATGTTGCAATTACATGAAAGTATTTGTATGTACAACGGAATCTGAACTCACAAGGATAAAAAGAAGTATGTTACAGATACTCAAAAATTCTGATAGGTGGGACTGGTTTGGAAAACAAAAATATTTTGTTACCAATAACTGATCAAAATAATCCAAAATTCTAAATAATCCCGGGTAAAAAATTAACGTCGACACCGCTTGAAAAAAATGATGTGAAAAGAAGTCGCTACAGGACTACACAGCATGAGAACACTTTCAGATAACTGCAGTCTCAGATTTTATGAAAGTGTAGTTTTTACTGAGCAGAGGAACATAAGATGCATGTTTTATTTGGGTCGCCAATAATGTGAGGTGCACGTGTTCCTATGTTGGCATCAATCACTTCCAGAGGTGTTGATGTGCAAGCCTTGATATTATAGTAATATGCTATGTAAATGGTAATAATGCCTCAGAAGTAGTTACACAACATACAGTCTCATACAAATGAGAGAAACAGGTAGTAACGGGCCTCAAAATATCAGTGTATTACAAAATATAGAAGTACAAAACACATGAAAGTAACTAGGTGTTTCTAATTTGTGTTAGCTTCACACCTTCAACGATCCGCAATGCAATGCCTCTTCTACCTCGAATATGTATTTACCTGGTCACAGTAAATGTAATAATTAAGCATCCGAGTAGGATGCCATTCAAAAGCATTCCCACATTTCTCTTACACAAAATGACTAACTTTCAGCGATGCTATGTTACGTCCAAAGAATAGCTTTCTTTTCGGTCGCTGTTCCCCCAAACTTAGGTGAACAATATGTCGGTGCTTTGCGTTCAGTATATTTAAGTAAAACACGAATAAAGGACACGATCTAGCTAGAACTATAATTTTCTGTTAAAAAATAATATAGTGTTCGTGAAAGTTATAGAAACAAATTACAAGAATATAGTGAGAATAGTATGCACATTCAGCTTCACAAAACAAGCTTACATCGTTGGAAGCAGAGTGTGATATTATGCTGATCTTCTCTTTCTCGTAAATCTTAACAGGGAGGAATTAAAGACAAAATAGAAATAAACGCACGTAGAAATTATTCAGAAACCAATTTTTCAACGTATGATAAATTTCTATCCGCTCTCAGCCTACACCACTGCATATAGAGGGTGTCCATAACTAAAGTTACAGTAGATAGAGAAGAACTGCCCATGATGACATGACATTCTAACAGAATATTATTGAGATGGGGAAACTTCATGGAACAAAAAAATTTAACGACAATATTTACCAACAGATAACGCAGTTGCACATTACTGTTTGATGTCCATGGCAGCACAAGTTCATCAGTTCTGGCACGATCAGTTAGGTAGGTCGATCCACCATGGTAGTGACGTACCACATAGGATGGGTTTCTAATTGCACTCAGCCTACAAGTCACTAAAATGGTAAAATGACATCGGTTTTTAGTTGTAATTCGACTAAAATTATCATAAAAAGCAAGATGACACGGGTTTCTAATTCTTGTGAAACTGCCGCAAGACATGTTAATAATTATGCCCACTGTTTTCTGCTACAAGCTGATATCTCGAGAAACAACATATTCCGCAACTGATCGCAGTATCTTGGTGATCACGTTCAGAATGCGTTGTGCAATGCGTTCCATTAATTCAGCTACGTCCGTAATTGGAGCACTGAACACAACATCTTTCATATAACCCCACGTAAGACGCACGGATAAAGATCAGGTGACCCGGAAGACCGGCTGTAGGGAAATGACGGCTGATAATTCTAACATTTCCGAAATTCCCCTGCAGCCAATTCATTGGCTGTACAACGTGCGGAAGAGAGCCATCTTGCATAAAAATGACCCTACAAACACGCATGCACGCTATGAAAGGGTCGGACTGACGTTGGTGCGCTTAACAATCTCGTAGCGTTTACCAGTGACGGTACAGATAATAGGATCAACAGGGCTACTTGCCTCGAAAAACACGATCAACGGCGTCGTCATCCCGAGCCGCATAGTCGCCTTTGCAGATGGAAGTGGTACCGACTGATGTGCGTGTGGATTTTCTCTTGCCCATACTCTGCATTGAAATGTCTCTGGAGGTCTTCGTTTGTTCGTTTGTCCACCGAATGTTGCATAGTCAGTCATTGTCCACTTACAAGTGAACAAGAAATTCCAGAGCGAAAGTTTGTCTTGCTAGCAAGTCAGCAGGAAGCAACCCCTGAACATGGGTCATCTTGTACGGTTAGAAATGCAGGATGTTTCGTAGGACTTGCTCGTAGGCATGTCCAACGTTCGGGCAGTTCCCCATGCACTGCATCACTACAAAAAAAAAAAAAAAAAAAAAAAAAAAAAAAAAAAAAAATGTTTCAAATGGCTCTGAGCACTATGGGACTCAACATCTTAGGTCATAAGTCCCCTAGAACTTACAACTAGTTAAACCTAACTAACCTAAGGACATCACACACACCCATGCCCGAGGCAGGATTCGAACCTGCGACCGTAGCAGCCTCGCGGTTCCGGACTGCAGCGCCAGAACCGCACGGCCACCGCGGCCGGCTTTTCCTCACTACCACTCGACCCCTACTGCAGTGCTGTGTCCATACCTTCGACAGATGTCACATCAAGTGCTTTCCTCCCTATGTTACACTGCACTAAAAATTAAAAAGGTATATAATGAAATGAAGGCTATCTTTTCGAATTTTGTAATGATTTTTCTCCATAACCCAAGCATACATCGGACCAGTGCCTTTTTCCATACCCCTGAGTGCCCGAAGCTTCTGCATGGCTACTGGCACACAGCCACCGTTCTGGTAAAAAGAGCTCTACCAGCAGCGCGCGACCCTTCAAGTAGACAGCCATGCTGGGCGTGTCGGAGCAAACTGAGGGGCAGCCGCGTGGCGCGCGTCTGTCTGTTGTGGAGCGTACTCTGACGCTTACTACTGGTCAATTTTTTTTTTTGACGTTCCCCCCCCCCCCCCCCCTGTGTCAGTAATATGATGTTAAAATATGTCGTCATTCTGAGCAGTGTTCTCTTTCTACAACGTTTTGAAACTGGTACGTTGATTACGGGCACTTTGTAGATATATGCAAGTGAAAACCGGAACGTGGAAGAATGCAAAGTGACGACCGAATTCACCTTAAATGGTACCATAGAATGCCGCACAAAAAGAAAATTTTGAATTGTTTTTTCCAGCAATCTTGCAAGCAGTACAAACTATTCAACATTACAACTCTCCATGAGGCAAGCATAGTTTACTCAGAATAGTATGCTACATTAAATATAGCTCCAAACCAGACACGTCTCAACACTCCAAGCACTGTACACGAATGTGTATTCGCACACCAACTTCAAACAAGGAGCACATACGAATTCTCCGTCACCAATGAGAACTTTCCAATGCAGTGGCAATGCAAAGGGTTTGCAAATATATCAGAATAGATTTGTATTGAAGGTTAATATCGCAGACATAGTCGTGACATAAACATTACTGATTTTGAGAATGAGACAATAGCTGGTGTGAAAAAGAACGAACTAACAACAGACAGCTTCAGTAGGCCTTTGGAATCTTCACACTAAATTATCTGCCTACAAGAAACTATTGAGACTGGGAAAACTGAGGAGTCTGAAGAATGTTTTTCGAAATATTCATTCTTTGCCAGCTCTATCATGTGTACCTTTACCGCGACACATAAATATATTTATCACTGATATATGTTTTTGATTATGATCAGTGTTGTTTTTCTGGGGGAACGCTGGGGGATGCGTACCCCTAAACTTTTTCGTCAACAAAGTACACTACTGGCCATTAAAAATGCTACACCACGAAGATGACGTGCTACAGACGCGGAATTTAGCCAACAGGAAGAAGATGCTGTGATATGCAAATAATTAGCTTTTCATAGCATTCACACAAGGTTGGCAACTGTGGCGGCACCTACTATGTGCTGACATGAGGAAAATTTCAAACCGATTTCTCATACACATACAGCAGTTGACCGGCGTTGCCTGGTGAAACGTTGCTGTGATGCCACGTGTAAGGAGAAGAAATGCGTACCATATCGTTTCCGACTTTGATAGAGGTCGGATTGTAGCCTATCGCGATTGCGTTTTATCGTATCGTGATATTGCTGCTCGCGTTGGTCGAGATCCAGTGGCTGTTAGCAGATTATGGAATCGGTGGGTTCAGGAGGGTAATACGGAACACCGTGCTAGATCTCAACGGCCTCGTATCACTAGCAGTCGAGATGACAGGCATCTTATCCGCATGGCTGTAACGGATCGTGCAGGCACGTTTCGATCCCTGAGTCAACAGATGGGGACGTTTGCAAGACAAAAACCATCTGCACGAACAGTTCGACAACGTTTGCAGCAGCATGGACTATCAGCTCGGAGACCATGGCTGCGGTTACCCTTGACGCTGCATCACAGACAGCAGCGCCTGCGATGGTGTACTCAACGACGAACCTGGGTGCACGAATGGCAAAACTTCATTTTCTCGGATGAATCCAGTTTTTGTTTACAGCATCATGATGGTCGCATCCGTGTTTGGCGACATCGCGGTGAACGCTTATTGGAAGCGTGTATTCGTCATCGCCATAATGGCGTATCACCCGGCATGATGTTATGGGGTACCATTGGTTACACGTCTCGGTCACCTCTTGTTCGCATTTACGGCACTTTCAACAGTGGACCCTACATTTCAGATGTGTTACGACCCGCGGCTCTACCCTTCATTCGATCCCTGCGAAACCCTACATTTCAGCAGGATAATGCACGACCGCATGTTGCAGGTCCTGCACGGGCCTTTCTGGATACAGAAAATGTTCGAGTGCTGCCCTGGCCAGCACATTCTGCATATCTCTCACCAACTGAAAACGTCTGGTCAATGGTGGCCGAGCAACTGGCTCGTCACAATACGCCAGTCACCACTCTTGATGAACTATGGTATCGTGTTGAAGCTGCATGGGCAGCTGTACCTGTACACGCCATCCAAGCTCTGTTTGACTCAATGCCCAGCCGTATCAAGGCCTTTATTACAGCCAGAGGTGGTTGTTCTGGGTACCGATTTCTCAGGATCTATGCATCCAAATTGCGTTAAAATATAATCACATGTCAGTTCTAGAATAATATATGTGTCCAATGAATGCCAGTTTATCATCTGCATTTCTTCTTGGTGTAGCCATTTTAATGGCCAGTAGCGTAATTTTTTTTTTTTTTTTTTTTTTTTTACTATGTTGAGAACTTGGAAGAGTGCCAAAGATTTATTTCACGAAAGTAATTTTTTTATTTCATTTTATCGTGTTGTTAATTGCAATACGAACGACACCAGTGCAGTTTTTGGTGGGAAAAGATATGTCGTTGACTGTTTCAAGCATTTCGAAGCTGCGGCAACGGTTCTCGACAACTGAGTCGCTGGCAGCCAGTTCGACGAGCATGTAGTGCCCTCGCCCGCTAATAGTCGGCGATGGTAGTGCAAAACGGATATCCGTATGCTCAAACGCCGAGCTACCGATAGATGTCTCTTCGGTCCCACTACTATGATCCTTCGCGATTCATCTTTGTTCTGTTGTTCTTGATACGTTTGCGTTGAACGAGTGAATGTGAACGTGGGTTTTCCCAAATGAATCTGATCGTCTCGCCAACAAGAGCTTCATTTCATCTTTGCATAGTCAGCAAGCCGATGTTCATAAAGTCGGTTGGTCCTCCACTGATGCAGTTCCAGCCTATGGACTATGTACGCTCCTAGTTCACGAAAGGCAGACATCTTGCTACTGATAGCAAGAGTAAAGTAAGACAGCGTCAAGACTAGCCATGAACTAAAGTCAGTTTGGAAACTGTTGAAATGCTATTAATGTAAGTTATACTGTAGTTTTAAAGTGAAATAAAATTTCAGCAGTATTAAAAATTGCGTCAGTTGAAGCATGGGATACCACCCATCATCTATGCCATTTCGAGAGCCAAACCAGGTTACAAAATATTTTTGTAATATAGTTTCTATTGTTGTTGATCATAGGTGTGGATGGTTTTTGTTGTATTGTGTCTTTTAGTGGTGTTTTACAGGGTAAAATATGTGTTCGGTAAGATTTCCTTGTATTGTTTTGTATGTCGGAGGGTTGATTGGACTCACCTGTTTCATTTGAGGTCTATTATAGGTCAGTTGAAGTGTACGATACCATTTTTTTCAATGGTCGGGGGTTGATGGGAATCGCATGCTTCATTTTACGTGATATAAACTGAAGTGTTCGATACCACATTCGCTTGTCTGTTTGGGTGTTTCTCAGTATCGCCTGCTTCGTTTGAGTTGTAAAGTCAACTGAAGAGTCTGATACCATTTTTTTGTAGTTCGACATGTTGATGACGCATCCCATGCTTCGGTTACAAGTAATTTTCACTGCATTATATTCAATGTCGGAGTACCCTCAAACTTTTTCTTACAAAAAAAGCACTGATTATAATGGACAAGTTTTTGTAGTCATACAAGAGGTAGTTGGCAAATCGATGAGACTTCCACTTCAGAGACTGAAGTTATTAAGTGATAAATCTCACATGAAATTCATTGCGCTAAAATGGAACTATAGCAAAAAATATACGTACAGAGCTGCGTGAACCAGTTTTCAGGCTAAATACGACAATAGGAACAAAACTCTCAGACAGAGGACATCCTGCATAGTTTAGTACATCCACACGTGTTATCCGTCTCTGTCTAAGTCTTGCTTGTCCTGTGTCGTCTGTTGTCTTTTCCATTGTTCGTTTTTATTCTGTGTGGGTGTTTGAAGTTTTGAAAAAAGGGACCGATGACTATAGCAGTCTGGTTCCTTCAATCCCACAAACCAATCAGCCACACGTGTTATCAGCACACACATTCTAAAGACTAAGCTTGTTTACTGTTGGAATGATTCATTACAGAGTGCATCGAAAGTGTCTTAAATGTGGATTTTAGTTTTATATTTTACTTTTACGTCATGTTGTGTTTGCGTCTTGTGATGTCCGTCACTGTCAATAATGAGCAATGCACCCCTCTGGTGCTGTTAATGGCCCGCTGTTCGTATACAGAAGAACAAATTGATGTCTACTGGTGAGCTCCGCCAAGCATTTTGAAAGGAAGGTGTTTTAAAGAAATTTTGATTATACATTTCAATGACATTCCTCGTTTGGAATCCTCTTCTGAATCACAGTTGTCTTGGGAGAATATCCTGACCTCTAGGATCGCCTAGGCTTGTATTAGTGACAACCTCTGTCACATTCGCTGCTCAACGTGACCATCAAAATTAGAACGCGTAAGAGCAATTATCATAATTAAAAGTTGTATTTTTATTACGTGCAACGGATAATTAGGATGAAAAAGGTATTCTTCATGACAGGCATGTGAGAGAAGGGAAGGCTGATATGCAGATGACAGCTACTTTGTAAATAACATGAACAGCTTCGCACTCGTTTACTCCCTGTCTCAATTTCAGAGCTATTAGGCGTTGGGCGACCATCTATATTTCTGATCATTTAATGCAATGGAGTAGGGGCCGAGGACGAGCAACTTTGGGTACTTCTGAAGCGTGAGATTCAGAAATCAAAGTATGAATTTATTATCTCGAATGAAAAACGGCCCACAGTTGCACTAATTATGTCTATTCTAAACCTTGACCATGTTATAATAATATAGCCTTCTTCAGAAATCCTGTTTTCACAGTTTTTAAGACGTATTCATATACCTATGTGCTGCCTTCACTAACTGGGCAGGTACGTATTTCATCATTTTCATTAGAGACAATTTCGTAACGGTTTCTGGTGTTGCTGCCATGATGAAAATAATGACTTTATTAATTTAGCAATAACACTCTCTACCGTATCTTCCTTCGCCGTCGGCGTTGTCGTAGTTACCGTGAGACACCGTTATACCAAGAGGAAAGGCGCGTCGATCTTAGAGCATGAGATATGATGACCTTAAGCCATTGACAACACTCAACGGTCACGCTAGCACCTAATTCCAGAATAGCTGCAGTAGTTAAGATCTACGAACTATCCCTTGTTGACCAGCTCCCCAAAACTTAACTCGTAACGAGATCCCTTCAAAGCAAATTGTCATAACGATCGTCTATAAAGGCTACGTACAACGAGAAGAAATGTTACGGTTGATTGAATAATAACAGATACGACCAAACTGTCTTGTCTCTTCTGCTTTATTTAATATAACTTCGTTCACAGTTTCATTTCGCATTCACCACTCATTCACCGAAACCCTTTGATGAACAGTTTTGGTTGCTTAACACCAACAGTCAATGATAATGATACATCTTTTCTCCTTTTTATAAATTGAAGCCCGCTCTCCGTGATATAATAAAAAGAAACCGGTCTCAATACCGCGTCCCTCGTGAGATGCGAATAGACTTATCCCGGAATTGACCGCCCTGTAGGTGTACTCAATTTAATGACCACACTTCGCTGTCCGCTATTTCGCGTAACTGAATGTCCATTTGTTAGTCTGATTATACACTGTAGCTATTTAAAATTCGCCCCTATATTTTTCACAACGCACAACTAGCACTTCGTTACTTATTTTTTTTCTTTCTAAGAGTAAACGAAAAAAAAGACGCCGTATAATCGGCTTAGTCGACATAAAGCAAAACACCTTAATATGCCCAATTTCATCTCTTCTTATAGGATCGGCTACTTTACTCATTAATTTACTCCATATTGTTTCCAATAACACTAAAGAGGTATCGCCGTTATATTTTAATTGTATTCAAAAGCATGTTACTACTATTATGACCAGCCAAATCGTCACAAATCGCGCGGCGTGCGTTTTTAATGGTAACTTTACGCTATTCAATTTCCGTTGCAGCTATCTTGACTCGTAATGTTACACGGCCCCCCAGACTGTGATGTCTTGAAGAGGGTTCCAGATAGAACAGGCTTTTTTTGTACAGTGACAGGAGAGGGTATTTGTTTCGGTGAATACACTCACTCTCAGATTCACTCAACAAGTCAGTACATACATTCTACAATATTTAAGTTGAGTTAATGGGCCTAGACAAAATGCCTAAATTCCACATTTGTTTATAGGTTGTCTTAAAAACACTTCGCACTAATCACTTCATATTCACACCATATATTTTTCTCGGATGAAGCCATCAGTTCTTCAACCGACTGTGCAAGGCAGGGATCACAGCCGGGTTCGACGATTGGCATCCTACGCCAAAACCCTTATTAGGCCAATTGTTTAACCAGATAGGATTTGGTCCTTTTCTGTTCCTCTTAATTCCACTTTTAAATCATCCATCCTCGCTGTTCGGTGAGAGGATAAATCGTATTTCAGCGTCGACATTGTTGCTGATACCAAGAAGGTATCTCATGGAAATCGTCGGTACATTCTTTAATTTTCTTTGTAAGTTAGTATAAGTACGTATTTATCCACTGGTGCTTTTATTTAGTCCACTGAGTGTAGTCTTGGTATCATTCAGTGTTTCTTGAATCTATATTTTGCTCATTATTGATAATACTTCTTCAGGTCTATGTGAGGGAACAAGCCTTTAATTACATCACTATCACAATCTGCCAGGAGGTAGCTCCCTTCATGAGGTATTTTCATTATTTTGTAAGGACCTGTATATAAATATTGCCATTTCTTATTCATTCTTTTCCTGGTTGATGCTTTTGGGTGATTTCTCAATAAAATTTTTTCCCCTACATCATATGTGACTACTTTCTTCACATTTTTATCAAAACGGGTTTTTCTCAATTGTGCTTGATGCTTCAGGTTTTCGTAGACCTTCTTCACCATATCTTCTTTCTTGGTAATCTTTTGTTCTATCGCAGGTATTTTCTTCATCCATTCTGGCACAATACTTTCACCAAATACTATTTGGTTAGGTGAATAACCAGTCGATAAGTGTGGTAAGTCATTATACACTCTCTCAAATTCATAAATCCAATCGATCCATTTATAATGTTGTTTGGGTATGTACGTCCGTAAAAATCGGTTCAACTCTCGGAAGATTCTCTCAAACGGATTTCCACAAGGGTAAAATCTTGAGATGTAAATGTGCTGGATTCCTTGTTCTTTCATAGTGTCTCTCCATACTTTGCTTGTATAATAAGCAGCGTTGTCTGTCAAGACCATTATAGGTTTGCCAAGCTCAGTTATATAGTTGTTGATAAATTTGCGTGACATGGGTCGAACGTGGAGATTTTTCAAAGGATATAATTTCACATATTTTGAAAAGAGATCATAGAAAGCCAATACATATTTGAACCGTCCACGTGTCATGGGACATGGCCCACAGACATCACATGACACCAACATTAAAGGTTGTTGTGGGATGATAGGATGTACTTCTATGTTCCGACAATAGTTTATGGGTTTCGCCTTCTGACATATTTTGCACTTCTTAAGAATATTTGTAGCTATACGTCCCAAATTTGGATGATAGAAGTATTGTGCTATTTTGGTTGTACATTTAGCGGCACCAAAATGACCCCAATTCAAGTGAGTCTACCATACTAGTGATTCTAAATATTTATTTGGAACACAAACTTTCCAAACATCTTCTTCATCCTTCTTTCGATACAATATTCCAGATTTTAATTGATACTGTTCTTGAGAGTGACTTAGCGTTTTGCTTTCAACAGCATGCCTAATGGCTTTCCACAACTTATCATCTTCTTGCAGTTGTGGAAGACTTCGACATAGCTGTGAAATCTGCCTCTCACAATATTGCCTTGATAAATTCATAACTTTAAAGTCAATAGTCCGTTCTTCACACTCGTCGTCATTCTTTCTTTTCGGTAGTCTTGAAAGAGCATCGGCTACGATGTTGTCTTTCCCTCTGATGTATTTGAGCATAATATCATATTCTTGCAGTAGCAAGGCCCACCGGGTTAAACGTGAATGGAACATCCTTCCTGTTAAAATAAAAGATAAAGCTTTGTAGTCACAGAATACAATGATCTTCTTTCCATATACAAAATAGCGAAACTTTCTAAGGGACCAGACCACGGCCAGTACTTCCAATTCAGTAGTACAATATGCACGTTCACAGCTAGAGAGTGTTCTGCTGGCAAACCCAATTATTTTGATGGTACTGATATCTTCTGGATTGTCCATCTGGAAAAGAGTGGCACCCAATCCTGTTTCAGAAGCATCCGCAGCAATATAAAAATCTTGATCAAGTCTCGGATAATGTAATAGTGGAGCATTAGTAAAAGCATTGCGAATGTTATCAAAAGCTTGCGTGCATTCGTAGTTCCACTCCCACATGACATTTTTTCTTAACAGCCGTAACAAACAGTCTTGGCTTCCTAACTGATTGGGTAAAAATCGTCGAAAAAATGAAACTAAGCCTATAAATGACTTTAGTTCCATCCTATTTTTTGGATATGCACATCTGTTAATCGCATCCATCTTTTTAGGATTTGGTTTTATCCCTTCAGGAGTGATTATATGTCCAAGAAATTTCAATTGGTTATGAGCAAACTTGGATTTGCTCAAATTTACAGTAACTCCGTATTCCAAAAATTTCGCAAAAACTCTTCTTAATAAGTCCAAATGTTCCTCCCAAGTTTGAGAAGCAATTAGCAAATCATCCACATATAACGTAACTTCATTCAAAAGGTCTCTGCCCAGTACGGTATCTAATGCCGATATGAAAACACCACCACTTATTTTCAACCCAAATGGCATGACGGTAAACTGGTAACTTCGTACCCAGAAAAATGAATGCAGTATATTTTATAGATTCTTTCGATATTCTAGTTTGCCAATATGAACTACGCATATCCAAAGAAGTTAAGAAGCGGGCACCATAAAACTTTTGTACTAACTCTTCTAGGTTCTCCGGTCGCGTTTGTACAGGTATAATGATCTTATTGATCTCTCTGGCATCCAACACCAATCTGATGTCACCATTGGGTTTAATTACCGCCACAACAGGGTTACAATATTCGGAATCTGAGGGCTCAATAATACCCCATTCTAACATTTTATTGATTTCCTTCCTGACTACTTCTTTCTTTGTCCATGGGATAGAATAGGAAGTATGACAAAAGGGTTTATGTGCATACGTCTTTATATGGAATTCAAAGTCTTTTATTATACCCGGACGTTTACTAAAAATCGACTGATATGCATCCAACAAGTAGTACAGTTCGTCCCTTTGGATAACAGATAAATATTCTGATTCTAACACCTTTTCCTGCAATGACATTTTATCAATCATTTCTTCAGAACATTCAATAAGGCATATATCATACACATTTTCATCATCAATACTGACAACTGTTACCGGTTTCTTTCATCAATCGTTCAAAAGGGTTAGAAGAAGCGTGATACCTGGATATATAGATCGGAGAAATGTTTCTAGCTCGTAACATACGTGTCCATATCGCAGATCGAAATTGTGGTCCATTGTCGGAAACTACTTCCGATCCTTGTCCTACATGAAATAGAAAATGTTTTACAAATGCATTCGAAGTAGATTTAACAGTAGCTTTGCGTAACAGACTGAAGGTAACAAATTTCTAAGTGAGTTTAACAGCGACTATGATGTAACAAAAACCTCTGTTAGATCTGGGAATCGATCCAAAAATGAGTACAGCGGCCATATGTCTCAATTTAAAGGGTACAATGGGATGTAACGGAGGAATATGTGAAGTCGTGTCTGATTTAGCTTTCTGGCAGATTGTACATGACGCTGAAAGTCGTCGAATACGTTTCTCCATGTCGGCAAAGTAACAGTTCTGTCTCAATATAAGAACTCATTTTCTGTATCCATAATGTGCGTAACATAAATGAGTATGCCAAATTAATTTGTTATCAAGCTAGTCAGGAAATCACCAAAAGAGAGAAATACTGCGTACTTTCTGCAGTTCGGATGGAGCTGAATTTGCAAAAATCCCGATTTTAAATCTAAAATGGTATAAATAGCAGTACCATCAAATTTCTGTAGAGGTTCTTCTAGTGTTTGTAGGCGATCTGTTTCATTAATAATAATGACGTTGACATGACGCGAATCAAGTACGAGGCGAAGTGAGCCATCCTTTTTCTTAACAATATGGAGCGGATTTATGTAAGGACTAACTGCCGGTTCAATAATGCCTTGGTCAAGCATAGCTAGGAATTATTTCTTCATTTGTTCTCTGTGAATATATGGAATGGAATATGGTTTGGCCTTAAATGTGTCATGCTGTTTAATTTGAAATTCATACATAAAACCGGACATAGTACCAGGGATAATGTCAAAAACTGGAGCTTGCTGTGAAAGAATATTGCGTAGTTGAGTACGTTCGTCATCTGCATTTCCACTGCTCTGCTTTAGTTCCTCAGGAGTCATTTGCATAACGTCATAGTCGGCTTCGCCTGGTGTATTGCAGCTGTGTACACACGTATCTCTGAACAATGTGGAACGACAGTCTTTGTTACACTGCTGATAAATCGTGCTGAAATTCGAATGCCAGTTGTACCTTTTCATCCTTTAACATTAAATAGGAATTTTGAAAGTGAATAATTGCGTCGTGTTGCACCAAAACAATTCGTACCTAAAATAACGTCTGTTGTCAATAAGGGAACAATCCAAAAATTTGAGTGGAAAGTGTGACCTGCAATACAAAACGATAAATGTGTCTTTAATTTTACATCTACTACTTTATCAGATACTGCTCCTTTTACTTTAGTTTTGCCTAATGGTAGCGTAGGATAGGTATTTTCTTTCTTACATTCGTTGAAAGTTTCTTCATTTATAACTGACATAGGTGATCCACAATCGATTACTGCTGAAAATGTGGATGATCCAATCTTTACTTTAATAACAGGGTGGGAATTTTTTTTTTTTTTTTTTTTGTATAACTGGTTTTTCATGTAAAAGTGTGTCTCGGATGTCGTCAAAAGTAATCACATTTTCGTGAACAAAATTCTGTGTATCAAAAGTATTGCTTACGTTGCTGGAAGATGCAACCTGTGCTGTATCTAGTCCTATTCTTTCTGACGTGCTGTTGTTTGCAGGAGGGTGCTGTGGCACTTCGACTGTTTGTACTGTTCTGTTATTTCGTCCTGACGCATTAGGTTGTGGATGATATCGACTGTCTGGTTCATTCATGATAATCTGTTGTTGTGGATGATTCTGCTGCTGATAAGACCTACTGTTATTAAACGTGCGATGAAAACTGTGCTCAATACTTTTACGTATGTCATGATAGTCATTACTATACGGCGCGTTGCCATAGGAGTTGAAATAATGTGTCTTCAGTACGTAGTATTTCCTTGTTGCTGTGGTTAGGTATGCTAACCGGCTGGTTTTGTTGTTGTGGGGGAAACCCTCTATTGATGCCAAAATATGTTTGCTGTTGCTGATAATTATGACGATACTGATGATTAAAATTTTGTCACTTATTAAAATTATGCTGGTAGTTCCTGTCATTTCAGGAGTGTCTAATGAAAATTGTCACTTTCAGGTAAAACTTGTCATATCAGGTTTTCTTTACTCATTTCTAATCCTAGATAAATCGACAGTTGAAGAGTTGTTCTGATAGGTATAAAGGACAGTAATAGAGTAGGCAGCAGTGCAGAAAACTAAAGAAGAAATAGCACCCATACGGCTCAGGGCCCTGTGCACGCTGTGGCACATATTCATCGAAGTGTAATGAATCCCCTGAGGTCAAAATCTGCAAATAAATTTTAGTTTCTGCGTTACAGGCCAAGCCGGTGGAAATGCAAAAGTAAATTGTTGTATCCAGCCCAAAGGGTGAATCTGTGTTCTGTCATTCTTAAATACCTTAAATTTCCTAACGAATAGAAAGCGCTTGTAATCAAAATTATCGTCTCTGAATGTCTGTGCAGGTTCAGAATTGTATGAGAATCTATTTGTCCGTGTCTGTTCGGAATCTACGTCACGCACTCTCTGTAAGTTACCTAAGTTATATTGGCTGTGTGAGTGTGACAAATGTTCAGAATGTGGCGTATGCTGTGACGCGGTAGAGGCTGAAACATTTTTCATTTCTGTCACTTCTTGCTGTAAAGATGACAATTTTCTTCGTACTGTATTATTGGATGTACCTATCTCACTGATTGCCTGTTGTATGTTTTGGAATTCGGGTCATTTTTAGTGTCACAGGCATCGATTTGTTTCTGCATTTTACGTGTGGTTATATTTCATTTCTTAACGTCTGATTTAATGGTATCGGGATCCTGTATTAATTCCAACTGTTCACGCCTGTTGGTCACTGTCTGAAAGTCTAGTGTGTATTTATTTTCCAAAGTCTGAATATTAGTGTCTGTTTTTGTTTTTAGATCGGAGATTTCACCATGCAGTTCCGTGTTCAACTGTTTGATAGTATTAATTTCGTCTGATACTGTAGCAATGTTGGTGTCTACGTATGTTTTTGATTTTGTAAACAACTTACGCTTGTCTTCCTGTCTCTGTGTAGTAATTGTTTCCGTGACTTGTTTCTTTACTTTGTTCTGTTCCTGTATGAATTTACGGTAACGCGTTTCTCGGTTTTGTAGGTGGTGATTAAAACGTTCATCAATTTGGCTGTTCTGTTGTTCAAATTTCTTGTCGACTTTCGCATCCAGAGTGCGTTAAAGTTCTGCTGACATTAATTTAAACTCGTCGTGTAACTGTGTAGCGTTTTCTGAACATTGTTTAGCAACTGCACTAATTTCATCTCTAAGTAATTTTGTTGTGCCTGCATGTGTATTACGTAATTCTTGGGCAACGGATCTAATTTCTTCTGTACTATTCCCAGCACAAGCCTTAATTTCCTTCCGTAATTGTTCTTTAGTAACATGAGATTGCACGGCGACGGTTGTAATCTGTTCATAAATCTGTTTAAAATTCTCATTAATTTGCTTGATCGACCTGTCGTGTTTTTCACTAAGTTGTTGCTCGATTCATTAAGGTTGTTGTGTTTTTCATTCAACTGTTTAAGATTTCCATTAAGTTGTTTGTTCGATTCATTAAGTTGTTTATAATTGAATACCTGCCAGCAAAAACGTTGTAACTCTCAAAATGCAAATTGTACAGGAGGCGCGAAAAACCATTACCTATGCAACAGGTTTACGAACGGCAGAAATAGCATTCACAATCACTTGAAATGAGTCCATTGCTGATTAATGTCTACACGTTGTGGCAGTACGTGACCTGAAAAGCAAGATATTACAGATTTTCGTTCGGCATCCATACAAAAATGTTGTAACTCTAACTAGAGTAGCACACTTTTGTGAGTTATAACGTTTATTCCACTGATATTATTTAACCTCTAACAGTGTTTATTGGTTTTGTTCTGATTAGGCGTAAATACAATTTGCACTATACAATGTCGGAACTTGCGGGTGTTTGACTGAAGGTGGAAATATTGTTACGAAAGAATGGTTTGTAGTGATAAACGTTCACATTTTCATTTCACAAGAATATAACGAAACAGAATCGATACTGCACCCGCAGTTTAAACGAAACAGTATTAATAGTTCCCACTGTGTAACACGATTATTCATGGCACACAAGACGTATTGTTGCAAACGCACGTTTTGCGTGACCGACCATTACACTGTCACTTTACTTTATCCTTAGGTTCTCATAAACTCTCGGTATTTCTCATGACTGCATCTACACATGTCTAGCAGATTAACTTTCTTTTCCACAGAAACAGGCAATGGCTCACCATAAAGTCTAGGTAGGCCATTCAAGCTAAACACCACCGGCGGAACTGTAATACTATTTTTGCCCCTGGAGCGTTTTACTAAGTTTGCTGAATAACAAGGCTGAAAGTAGTTACGGCTCTTGCGGCTCTGAAGTACTGTTGGGGAGTATGATGATATCTTCATACAAACATAATCCGTTATTTTGCATTTTGGATCTTTGCGGACGTGCTTTTCTATACCGCATAAATCAATAAAATCGTCCTGCTCCATGTAACGAACCAGAAACGAGTTGTTTGGTTGTGCAGTAGCTATGACCAGAACCCACCAAATGGTTCATACACAGAGTAGTTCTTCTTATGTTAATGTGAAATCCCTGTCACAAGGCAAAGTGCTGTGTCCTGTGATAAGAACCTTTTGCTTCACAGAGGTGAAATACTTCATGTTCAGGAGATATTGATACAAAGCAATATTTTTCCAGTTACTGTTCTTTCCTGTACATCGATCTGAACACACCCCTAAAGTTCTTTCTTCACACGGGTTTAGTACGGAAAATGTAGATGTTACGTACTTCAGAAGGCACGAAGTAATTTCGGCTGATTCTCGCTTAGCAACAGTTTCAGGCCATACACACATCCACATCTTATTGTCACCAACGTTATGTATTGCCTAACTGTAGGTTGATAGCTGACGTTGATAGAAAACCGCACAATGGTTTAGGGTAGGACAATACAGCACCTGTTGAAGGACTGAGCATATTACAACATTGATTTCGTTTGCTTTAGCTTTTGCTGTATTCTTCTCCAGCATTGAATAGGCTGCTTCCGCATGTAAATGGTGCAGTTCGCTTTCTTCGTCGATTTTCTTTCTCTCTGTTTCATTTTTACTGTTAACTAACTGCAGGAACAGTCTGTCACAATACCCACATGAATCCGAACTTGGTACTCCAAAGCGAAAATTATATTGTCCCCTGAAAATATTTCTGTGAGGTCTTTCACTGCACTGTACTGTCGGATTATCTTCTTTAAAGAATCGGCAAAGCTTAGAAATATTCAAATCGGATCTCAGGCAGAGCTTTTCATTCTTTTGTCTTGAGTAGTGGCTTTCAAGCTGTCCTGCAGCGTATTTGGACGATTCAAATGCCTACCCCTTCTGTCTTCTAACGGCACGCCACATTTCATCTTCCCTTGGAGCATTTGTACACGTCTAGCTGTAATCCTATATACCATGTAAGACGTATGCATTGCCGGCGATGGGCGAGGCATGGCAGAGTCTCTGACCAGAGAGTAGTATGTAGTTAGTTGTTGCTTGTCGCTAGTGGGCATTAGTCTTCAGTCTGTGCTAGTAAGCAGTTGTCTGCAGTAGTCTTGAGTAGTCTGCAGTAGTCGACAGCAGTCGGCGCGTGCTTGCGCGTGTCCGCAGTCTGCTCTGGTAGGGACTTTGGAGGATGAGTGTTATTGTAGAAGGTAAAGAAGCAGACTTGCGCATATCTAGTAATGTATATTAACTGTCATTCATTTCTTTTTTTAAAAAAATGCCTCAATAATAATTTTTATAATATAAAGTAATTTTTTAAAGAAAAGCATTCATTTCAATTTAAAGAATTTTTCCAATGCATGATCATTCCTTCCAAGAATCAGAAAAAAAATATACGCCAGCATTGCACGAAGCTGTGCCGAAAAATTTCTACATAAGAGAAGATATATTCGCAGTTTTTATTGAGGTAACAATTTTTCCTTTTTTTTATTCAGAATACAGGTCCGGGGCGCAGCGCTGCTGTCGTCATAAAATTTACCAGGTTACTGAATTTTTTTATTATTTCCGGATTTAGGAATTGAATTTTGTGGTTACATTAAGTGTGAATGCATTTCTGCACGGAGACTATAAATAGGAGCCAACTTTGTTCAGAGGTTACATTAAAAATCAATTTTGTTCAGAGGTTACAATAATTTTTAAAAATCATTTAATCATTATTTTTGTGCGGAGGTTACACTTGGTTCATGGTTTCTTATCCATTTAAAATTTCTGTGGGGAGGTTACACTTGGCGACATCCGGCCAGGATCGTATTTCTTTGTGAATCTTCTGATAAGTAGTCATATATCTGCTCTTATTTACTTAAATGTAGTTTGCATCTGGCGCAACGCATTTACTAATTTGTCACTCTTTCTTTCACAGATCATCGGCAATTTGTTGGTCTTTGTTGTAATTGTGTTTGTTGCATTTTGCATTGTCCTTGATTCATATGTGCTTAATTCTGATTTGTGAAAAAATGCCGCGAAAAACTGTTAACAGTACATCGCGATGTGCAATGAATGAAGTAGCCGATTCGAATAATTTGACCGATCATACTAGCGACAGTTTGTGTAGTAATTATAATGCTCCATTTACAGACAATCAGTGCGTACTGATCACCAGTAATGATTTTGATGCAAATGATGAGCAAACAAATTCAATTGTGTCCTCTGTTAATTTAAAGACAATTGATGACGCGGGACGTTCTGTTACAATGAACGCTGCCCAGTTCGACACGCCAGATTTGCAAAATTTACGTAGCGAACAGATAATTGTTTCTAACGAAAATGAACAGTATACTCAAAGTAGGACAGATTTATTTGATTCTGAGGTAGTGACTAACAGTGCACATCCGATTGGGAAACCTTTTCGAGAATCACAGAATGACCAAATGGTTACACAAAACGTGACAATTGCAGGTACGCCATCAAACAGCACAGAAAATAGAGTAGGTAATATTGGCTTGGATCACATTATGGCAGTATTGCTACAGTTTAAAAAGGAACACAACGACAATTTCAAACGACTTAATGAATCGTACAAACAACTTAATGAAAGTTTCGACAACCATTTCAAACAACTCAATGAAAAATATGACAGGTCGATCAAACAATTTAATGAAAGTTTCAAACAGTCGAATGAAAAACACGACAACCTTAACGAACAGAACAAACAACTTAGTGAACAGATTACAGCTGTTACCGTGCAACGTCATGATACTAAAGAACAATTATGTGACGAAATTAAGGCTTGTGCTAGTAACAGTAGTGAAGAAATTAGATCTGTTGCACAATAATTACGTAATAGACATGCAGGCACAACAGAATCACTTAGAGATGAAATTAGTGCAGCCGCTGAACAATGTTCTGAAAATGCGACACAGATACGCGACGAGTTTAATTTAAAGTCACCAGAACTTTCACGCACTCTGGATACGGAAGTCGATAAGAAATTTGAACAACAGATCAGCCAAATTGACGAACGTATTAATGTGACAGAAATGAAAAATGTTTCAGTCACTAACACGTCACAGCATACGCCACATTCCGAAATTTTACACACTCACACAACCAGTATAACTTAAGTAATTTACAGAGACCACGCCACTTAGAATACGAAGTGACACAGACAAACAGATTTTTATGCAATCCTGAACCTGTTCACACATTCAGAGACGATAACGTTGATTACGAGCAACTTTTATCCGTAAACAAATCTAAGGTATTTAATAATGACAGAACACAGAGTCACGCTTTGGACTGGATACGACAATTTGCTTTTGTATTTTCATCAGCATTGCCTATAATGCAGAAACTAGAATTGGATTTGATACAACAACTTGCTTTTGAATTTTCATCGGGATTGCCTGTAATGCAGAAGTTAAAATTTATTTCTAGCGCGTAATTGACCTCAGGGGATTCATTACACTTTAATGAATATGTACCGTAGCGTGCACAGGGCCCCGAGCCGTAGTAGTGCTATTTCATCTTTAGTTTTCTGCACTGCTGCTTTCTCTTCTACTATCCTTTATATCTATTAAAACAGCAACTGTCGATCTATCTAGGATTAAGAAACGTGTAAAGAAAACCTGATACGACAAGTTTTTACCGAAAGTGACAATTTTATCATTATACGTTCCCGAAATGACAAGAACTACCAGCGTAATTTTAATATCAGAGAAAATTTTAATCATCAGTATGTGTAAAATTATCAGCAACAGCGAACGCATTTTGGTAACAATAGAGGTTTTTTACCGCAACAGCATGAAAGCCAACCGGTTAGGATACCTAACCAACAATGTAATGTACAAGGTCAACCAAGCTTTAATGTTTCGCCGCCTACACATATAGCGTCAGCTCCAACAAATAGTAACGCACAGCAACAAGGAAATAACTACATACAGAAAACACACTATTTCAATTCCTATCGCAATGCACTGTATAGAAATGACTATTATGACAGACGTAAAAGTAATGAGCACAATTTTCAGCGTACGTTTAATAACAGTCGGTTTTACCAGCAGCAGAATGAACCACAATAACAGATTATCATGAATGAACCAGACAGTAGATATCATCCCGAACGTAATACGTCAGGAAGAAATAACAGAACCGTACAAATAGTTGAAATGCCACAGCATCCTCCCGAAAATAATAGCACGTCAGATAGAATTTGACTAAATACAGTACAGGTTGCATCTTCCAGTAACGCAAGCAATACTTTTGACACGCAGAATCTTGTTCACGAGAATGTTATTTGAAACATGCTTTGTTGAATGCACCACTTTTATCACATCCAGATCTTACTAGAAATTTTTCCATTGCCACCGACAGTTCTAACACCGCTTTAGGCGTATATATTTTTCAGGAAATTGAAGAATATGGCACTACAGTAATTAAAAACATAGCCTTTGCGAGTCGCATTCTGTCACCTTCTGAACGCAATTATTCTGTTACAGAACTTGAAACATTATGTGTTGTATGGGCATTTACGAGATTTTGGCATTTCCTTTATGGAAGACATACCACCGTTTACACAGACCATAGAGCTATACAGTTTTTACTTTCGGCTAAATTTACACACGACAGACTAAGTAGATGGAAACTTTATTTCCAAGAATTTAATTTTACAATTGTTCACATTCCCGGTACACAAAATATTGTAGCAGACACACTATCCCGTTCTCTCAGCAACAATCAGCAAGACATCGCAAACAACTTCTGCAAAGCAAATTTCAGCGTCATGTACAGTCAACAAGTTTCATTTGAAAATTTCATTTCGTCGTCATTACAAGAGATAGCACAAGAGCAGAGTAAAGACAACGTGTGCAAAGAAATTAAACACCTTTGGCAAGATAGGAATAAGGTTACCATTAGAAACCATTACACTGTACGCAATGACATTCTGTTTCGCCGCTCTCACCCTGACAGCAACAATTGGTTATTATGCATTCCTGATGAACTTGTTAACAAATTAATCTGGTATACTCATTTAAGTTACGCACATTACGGAGCCAGAAAATGTTTTCTTATACTGAGACAGAACTGTTATTTTACCAACATGGAGAAACGTGTTCGACGAGTTTTAGCGTCATGTAAAATCTGCCAGAAAGCTAAATCAGACACGACTTCACATGTTCCTCCATTACATCCCATTGTACCTGTTAAATTGAGACACATGGCCGCTGTAGACATTTTTGGTCCGATTCCCAGAACTAATAGAGGTTTTTGCTACATCTTTGTCGCTGTTGAACTCACTTCAAAATTTGTTACCTTCACTCCGTTACGCAAAGCTACTGCTAAAACTGTTTCGAAAGCATTTGTAAAACATTTTCTATTTCATGTAGGGCATGTACTGAAAGTAATTTCCGACAATGGATCACAGTTTCGATCTGCTATATGGACACGTATTTTACGAGCTAGAAACATTTCTCCGATCTATATATCCAGGTATCATGCTTCTTCGAACCCTTGTGAACGATTAATGAAAGAAATCGGTAAACTGTGTAGAATATACTGCCATAAAAAACATATTGATTGGGACACACACATACTCTCATTCCAGGGTGTAATTAATTCCATACCAAATGAATCTACTATGCTATCTCCGTCTGTTATACTGAAAAATGTTGCACCACCTAACAAAATTAAAGAATTAGTATCCTTTCCTACATCGCGTCGACTACGCCACCATTAAATAATTGACATTGCGCTGAACAACATCAAACGTGCCGCAGAGCGCCGGAGAAGACAGCAAAAACAGGTTTGTACACGCCGTGACTTTCACATTGGACAGAAGATATTAATACGTACACACTATTTATCCAACAGAGGAAAGAGAAGATGCAGTAAATTTGAGCTTCTATACGCAGGTCCATATCGAATTCGCAGCATTCCTCACCCCAATGTAGCACACGTCGAAACTTTGAGAACCAGAAAAAGAAAGGGCAATCACCATGTCTCCAACATCAAACCCTTTATTGAATGAACATACTTTATGATTTATCAGACTGTAATGCCATTTCCTAATTTCTTTTATGACCACTTATGCAATTATATTTATGTGACTACTTACTGTTGATTATCGTATTTTTTCTTGGCAAGTCCCTGGCGAGGTAAGGTTAGCAGGTCGCTCTTCTTGTCGTTACACATCAGACTGTGCACATTTTCCATTTTTCATGTATGTATGATTGTTTCCTGTTTTGTTTGTATGCACTATGAAATATTAAGATATAACAAACACCAGTTGACTTTAACATTTTGCCTTATGATATCTCAACATCGTGACTACTTTACTTTTTTTTTTTTTTTTTTTTTGCAGCTACATTGTGATACACTGTGTACATTTTTGCCTCTGAACACTGTCTATGTTTTTGACATATTACGTTTTCTGTCATGCTATGCTGTATGCTCAAATATATCACTAGAAACTAGCTTTTATTTAATGGGTATATGATTTAAATGCAAGACATTAATCATTGTTCATCATTTTCAGAAAGCAATAACGTGTCAAAGAAATAAATTAAACAAACCACACTGGATTACTATGAAATGGGAATTTCCCCTTCGGAATGAACGGAAGAAGATGCAATACCTCGTCACGAAGAGTAAATGGATCAGAATTAACAAACATTAACAAGAATATACTATACACATCGTACATATATATTTAATACGCATTTCATTACCTGTTAATTCGAAGTTCACTACTTTTCAGCATAATATGCGTTTCTTCTTTCAGTTTAATAATCCATTTTGTATTTTGCAGGAGAAATTATTCATGAAATTAATGTGCTATAAGCAGTTGGTCATTACCGTTGCGTTTTTTTCCCATTTGTGTGTCATTTATGAATGTGATCACATATACTTTACTTGTTTCATAACCTTACTACAGCTGACTCATGACGAATGACGTTACACATCTTCATTTACAGCAATAACTCAAATACAAATATTTTTATGCCCCAGTAATTAATTATCAATCCCAACGCAATGCAATGCTAGCACAAAAAACATGTATTACCAGTCCCAAATAATGCTACCAGTTTAAGAGAGTTCTGAGTAATACTGAATAATGTTTTCTAGTCACAGACCTTGAATAATAGTTACAGTATGTTACATTTTCAGTATGTCCTATGTCACTTGAATGATGAGTTCTGCGTAATGTTTTCTAACCACAGACCTTGAGTAATAGTTACAGTGTGTTACATTTTAAATATGTCCTATGTCACTATCATTCATGATCAGTTCTGAGTAATACTGAATGATGCTTTGTAATAATGCATAAATGCTATGCCAATAATTTCTGTAAATAATATTTTTGTTATACTCTATAAATCCTATGCCAATAATTGACTCTCATTTTGAATGATAACTTCTGAATAATACTGAATAAGGTTTTATAAAAATGTAAGAATACCTTGTAACTGGCCAATGAGTGCCAATAATTATTTTAAATATGTCGTATGTCACTTGAATGATGAAAAATGTTTTGTATTATTCAATACTTGCTATATGTTTAGTAACTGGCCAAAGATTGCCAATAATTGTTTTAAATATGTCGTATGTCACTTGAATGATGAAAAATGTTTTGTATTATTCAATACTTGTTATATGTTTTGTAACTGGCCAATGAGTGCCTATGATTACTATAACTAAGTGAATTATGTTAATACTATGCCATTCATTAGCTCCTGTTTTGAATGATGACTTCTGATGGTTTGTAACTGGCCAATGATTGCCAATGATTACTATAACTAAGTGAATTATGTTAATACTATGCCATTCATTAGCTACTGTTTTGAATTATGACTTCTGATGGTTTGTAACTGGTCAGTGAGTGCCAATGTTCTCTGTAAACAGATTACTTATGAACATTATTCTGTAAAACTTCATACATGGTACAGAAATGTTCAGTAACTGGGCGATGAGTGCCACCAATTACTCAAATCAGTTGTTAGACCAGTGTAATTCTCAATGAAGACTAGTATGTGACTTAATGTCCTTCACCTTCTGACCTAATTACCAGAAATTACTGCAATATCCGTTTCTATTGTCTATCCTCATGAGCATGGAGCACTATATTTGGTTTTTGCACTAATTCTATGTTGGTGTACCTTACAAGAACGTGGTGTTGACACGACATGCTGTCCACCACCTTGAGCGATGGAGATGTTATTATGGTCCCACTGTTTGGTGTACCTAATGTACTACCAAAATGATAACATGGAATATTACTACGACATTTCAGTGTCTTGGCTACACTGATTAATACTTCAAGGAAAAGAACTTCAGATTGTCTCACTTGGTGTTGTGCTTCTGTAGAAATATATGGACTCTCAGTGCAGCTGCGTGCAACCTAAAGTGCTACAACCATGATGCAATCCTTCCCTTTCCTATCCTAGTTCTTGTAAAATAGTAAAAAAAGTATATCAGTGTGTGTGCACCTTTGTCATTTTGTTAACATGATTTGTATTCATTGCCTATACATTTGTGATTTCCTGATATGTTCAATACTACAGTGCGTGTGCACTTTATGTCATTTGTTAATATGATTTGTACTCATTCCGTGTACATTTTGTGATTTGCTGATATGGCTCTGAGCACTATGGGACTTAACTTCTAAGGTCATCAGTCCCCTAGAACTTAGAACTACTTAAACCTAACTAACCTAAGGACTTCACACACATCCATGCCCAAGGCTGGATTCGAACGTGCGACCGTAGCGGCCACGCGGTTCCAAACTGTAGCGCCTTTAACCGCTTGGCCACACTGGCCGGCTTGCTGTTATGTTCTGAACTACAGTGCATGTGGACTTTTGTCATTTGTTAATATGATTTGTACTCGTAGTGAATACATTTTGTCATTGCTTGATATGTTCTGTACTCAGTGCATGTGCACTATATTTTATTTCATGTTCTGCACTTATATATATGTATATATTCTGTGATTGTAAATTTAGTTAATTAAGAAAAATTTGTTGCTCATGACAAGTCCAATTGACTCACCGTCGCTAGGAAATTTTTGCCCCCCCCCCCCCCCTACCACAGTGGAGGGTTATGTAAGACGTATGAGTTGCCGGCGATAGGC
Source organism: Schistocerca serialis cubense (assembly GCF_023864345.2). NCBI lineage: Eukaryota > Metazoa > Arthropoda > Insecta > Orthoptera > Acrididae > Schistocerca > Schistocerca serialis. The sequence continues at coordinate 8,361,813 of NW_026048462.1, forward strand.
GATGCATGGCAGAGTCTCTGACCAGAGAGTAGTATGTAGTTAGTTGTTGCTTGTCGCTAGTGGGCATTAGTCTTCAGTCTGTGCTAGTAAGCAGTTGTCTGCAGTAGTCTTGAGTAGTCTGCAGTAGTCGACAGCAGTCGGCGCATGCTTGCGTGTGTCCGCAGTCTGCTCTGGTCGGGACTTTGGAGGATGAGTGTTATTGTAGAAGGTAAAGAAGCAGACTTGCGCATATCTAGTAATGTATATTAACTGTCATTCATTTCTTTTTTTAAAAAAATGCCTCAATAATAATTTTTATAATATAAAGTAATTTTTCAAAGAAAAGCATTCATTTCAATTTAAAGAATTTTTCCAATGCATGATCATTCCTTCCAAGAATCAGAAAAAAAAATATACGCCAGCATTACACGAAGCTGTGCCGAAAAATTTCTACATAAGAGCAGATATATTCGCAGTTTTTATTGAGGTAAGAATTTTTCCTGTTTTTTTATTCAGAATACAGGGCCGAGGCGCAGGGCTGCTGTCGTCATAAAATTTACCAGGTTACTGAATTTTTTTATTATTTCCGGATTTAGGAATTGAATTTTATGGTTACATTAAATGTGAATGCATTTCTGCACGGAGGCTATAAATAGGAGCCAATTTTGTTCAGAGGTTACATTAAAAATCAATTTTGTTCTGAGGTTACAATATTTAAAATTCATTTAATTATTATTTTTGTGGGGAGTTAACACTTGATTCATATTATAAATAAAATTTCTGTGGGGAGGTTACAACCATGCACCACGTTTTTTGACATACCTGAATTTTTTCTGCTCCTCATCTTCAAAAATACTTGAATGTGCAGTGTCTGCGCGAAATGGTCTCCTCAGTCTCCCTATCTGTGATGTCTACTATTTCAATGCCCGACGAAGCCAAAAGTCTGGTTTGTACATTATAGTCTAAAGCGTAGAATTCTTGAAACAGCTCTGTGTTGTCCTCTATATTTAGTGTTTTACACCGGTATCGACATTTGCAGGTAGCAATCTATAAAGGGAGCACGACGTAATGATAAGTATAGTTGACCACTTTAACGCCAAAGGTAAAGTCTATGACTTTGCATTACAATATAATGTTTGCGAATAAGGTATGGAATCTTCCATTTCACAGTTATATTGTGTTGGATTGACATACAACGTTTATGCATCCAGCTGTTCAGCAGGTACTGGTTTGCTATTGTGGGCCAAATATGGTTGCCCCGAATTCCGTTTGTGTTTCTTCACAATCCTCTTTCATTCACTATACTTAATTTTCCGTTTCCGGCCCCTTTTTATATCTTCGCACATGCTCTGACTTAACGTCACACAACGTTCCTGCTCCATGTTTACAACGTTTCTGCATCCGAGCGCCTCGCGACGAATGGGAAACAAACGAAAAATGGCGCTTAATGTACATGTTTGCCAACATTACTTCATACACGCCTTACTCTTGGCACATACAACGTTTATACGTGACAAACCTTAGAAAAGTGAGGGTTACAACGTTTTTGCCGGAAGGTATTCAATCGTTGTCTTGTTTTTCATTCATTCTACAGTTTGAGATTTTCATTAAGTTGTAGCAATACTGCCATAACTTAATCATTCCAAAATTGGCGACTCTATTCTCTGTGCTGTGTGATGGTGTATCTGCATTTGTCACGTTTTGCATAACCATTTGGTCATTGTCTGATTCTTGAAAAGGTTTGCTAATTGGATGTGCACTGTTGGTCATTACATCGGAATCAAATAAATCTGACGTATTTTGAGTACATTGTTCATCTTCGTCAGAAGCATTTATATGTTCACTGTGTAAATTTTGCAAATCAGGTGTACCAAACTGGGTAGCGTTCATTGTAGCGGAACGAGCCCCGTCATCAATTATCGTTAAATTTACTGTGGACATAATTGCATTTGTTTGCTCATCATTTAGATTAGAATCATTACTGGTGGTCGACACGCACTGATTACCTGTGATTGGAGGATTAGCAGTATGACTCTGAGTGTCGCTAGTATTATCAGTCAAATTATTCAAGTCGGCTTTTCGCTCATTACGCATCGCGATGTACTGTTAGCAGTTTTTCGCGGCATTTTCACAGCTCAAAGGTAGGCACAAAATCAGACAAATCACAGCAGAAATGGAACAAATACAACAACAACAAAGAGCAATAAATTGCCTATGATCTGTGAAAGAAGGAGTGAAAAATTAGTAAATGCGTTGCGCCAGATGCAAACTACATTTAACATTAGGTAAATAAGAGCAGATATATAGCTAACTACTTCACAGAAATTCACAAAAAATACTATCCTGGCCGGCTGTCGGCAAGTGTAACCTCTCAACAGTTTAATTCCGTAACCTCGGAATAAAACTGGGTGACTAACCTCTCAATAAAATTGTGACTCATATACAACCTTTCAATAATTAACTGACGGTGAATCTAAACTGGTAAATCTCGACGTCATCAATGCTGCGCCATGGCCCTGAAAAGTCATTCTGAATAAACTGAAAATTCTTACCTCAATTATGTCGCCGGATAACGCGTATATATCTGCTCCTATACGAAATTTTTCTGTCACAGCCCAGTGCAATGCTGGCCGCTAGATTTGTCATGTATTAAAAGGAACAACTGATTTTTCTTTACGATAATCCGGATGACCATGGATAGGAGAAATTAGTAAATTTTTAAATTCTGATGAATGATTGTCAAAAGTTAATTTTATAAGAAAGATTATTATTAAAAGATTCTTTTTAAAAACATTTACATGGGGCTTGATATAGTAATAGTACAAAATCAGTTGTTACAAAGCACCTATGCGCGCAGCTATAAATAGTAATTTTTGGTTTTACCTTATACTACATCGCTCAGGCACCGCCATCGCTCTCCGTGACCGGAACTGCAGCTCCATACGAGATACAACTGCTCTCTGTGAGGTGTACAACTGGACAACTGCTCTCTAAGAGCGACCTGACCCAACCGCCCGACTGCGAGCTGCTACTACTACTGCTGCTGCCGACACTGCTCTCTGGTGTGAGATTCTATTGTAGCCTACATATCGCAGGCAGCGCGTGAGCATTCCACCGAAGTTACATCTGCTCTAGTGCGCCAGCAATAAATTCCTTAGTCATGGACCTCTTACATGCGTAAGGTAATTTTACACGCTAAGAAGGATATCCGATGAAGTTGAAACTGTGACGAAAGCTTTCTAAAAATGTAAAATTCGCATTGTGCTAACTCATACTCGTATTAGTCGTCATGTAACAACGTATCACGCTTGCATGTTACCTTTCTTATACTATATTATTTTATAACGTTAATTGAATTCCCTTTCAGTATTTGACGGAAGGTAATAGAAATTACAAGAGGAAACACTGTCTTTACGTTCTGCAATTGTTTCAGTGTGTCACGTGTCAGGTTCCTTGTTGAACCTCAGGAGACATGCGACGGCGGCATCGCCAAATGAAAGATCTATGCGACGGGCAGTAAACATTACATGATTCAAAGCTATGGCGTTTAAAATACCGAAGGTTGCCTTCAGTGCAGATTTTGGGCAAATATTAAATAGTATGTCTAAATTACTGTATATTTCTGTCGGAATTTTCTCGTTGTCTCATTTACGGGTGATGTTAAGTTACTTTGTAAAAGAAGTAGTACTCGCTTTGATGTTCATTACTAAACTCTTTTCATTAACTCGGAGCTTGCAGTCTCTTTCACACAAGGTGGAAGAAGTTTAATATTAACTTCCACGTTCCGTGTCTGCCTTTTACTCGTAGACTAGAGTGCAGATTCCTTCATTTGTTTCCCCTGAGACCTCAGGTAAAATAGGGACCAGCGGTCAAACAAAATACTGATGACAGAACTAAAGAGAACTTCTGCAGCAATTCCCGTAGGAACTGTAACTTTTAACTCGCCACCTGTGACAATTCAACTGTTGTAGAACTCCCACAGAGCACAGAGAATAAACAGTGCTACCAAAATGAACTGGTCGCTAATGCTTGGAATATTAAATCACACCTTATAAAGCACCAATCGTTCATTGTTGTAAATACAGCCCAGTTCGTTCTCGTCGCATCGGTTTTTCAGGTGTCGGACTTCGTTGTAGCTATAGTGCGAGTCAGATTAAACACTATAGCATCCGCTTGCTTAAAGCAAATTCGTACGAAGGCTGGGATTCGAGTCCGGGTCTGCTGCTCACTAGCCAGATGCGCCAACCACTACGCCACCCTGGCACTGTGGCTGTCCACGCCTCCTTCCTCAAACCAAATTCCCATTCACGCCTCACCCCACAAAAACTCGAACAGCGCTTCAGATGCCCCAGCGAGATTTTCCATTCTTCTCGAATTCGTGCCAGTATTTTGTACCATGACTTATTAAACTGATGTTTCGGTAATACGCACACACACACACACACACACACACACACACACACACACACACACACACACACACACACACACAATACGCACACACACATACGCTTGTCAGCACGTGTGTTATTTAGAATACAAATTATTCTTCAAGTCTGGGGATTTTTTGCCAGATACATATTTGCATAGCAGGTAAATAATTTTTAAAGGTTTACATCTTGATTTCAGCGCTCAGAATTATGTTCTGTGATTACAATTTCGGCATGAAACCATTTTAATCGTCTCTGTTTATACACTCCTGGAAATTGAAATAAGAACACCGTGAATTCATTGTCCCAGGAAGGGGAAACTTTATTGACACATTCCTTGGGTCAGATACATCACATGATCACACTGACAGACCCACAGGCACATAGACACAGGCAACAGAGCATGCACAATGTCGGCACTAGTACAGTGTATATCCACCTTTCGCAGCAATGCAGGCTGCTATTCTCCCATGGAGACGATCGTAGAGATGCTGGATATAGTCCTGTGGAACGGCTTGCCATGCCATTTCCACCTGGCGCGTCAGTTGGACCAGCGTTCGTGCTGGACGTGCAGACCGCGTGAGACGACGCTTCATCCAGTCCCAAACATGCTCAATGGGGGACAGATCCGGAGATCTTGCTGGCCCGGGTAGATGACTTACCCCAGGAGCAACAGTGTCCCTAATTTGCTGGGAAGTGGCGGTGCGGTTCCCTACGGCACTGCGTAGGATCCTACGGTCTTGGCGTGCATCCGTGCGTCGCTGCGGTCCGGTCCCAGGTCGACGGGCACGTGCACCTTCCGCGGACCACTGGCGACAACATCGATGTACTGTGGAGACCTCACGCCCCACGTGTTGAGCAATTCGGCGGTACGTCCACCCGGCCTCCCGCATGCCCACTATACGCCCTCGCTCAAAGTCCGTCAACTGCACATACGGTTCACGTCCACGCTGTCGCGGCATGCTACCAGTGTTAAAGACTGCGATGGAGCTCCGTATGCCACGGCAAACTGGCTGACACTGACGGCGGCGGTGCACAAATGCTGCGCAGCTAGCGCCATTCGACGGCCAACACCGCGGTTCCTGGTGTGTCCGCTGTGCCGTGCGTGTGATCATTGCTTGTACAGCCCTCTCGCAGTGTTCGGAGCAAGTATGGTGGGTCTGACACACCGGTGTCAATGTGTTCTTTTTTCCATTTCCAGGAGTGTATAATAATACTGTCCAATGTAATAATACTAGAACCCAATATCTTTACACGCACTCATCCATGAACCCCCTCCACAGAATATTGAAGCGAAAAGTCAAATCATCTGTCATCAAAATTTTCAACCACTCGCTAACAGCTAGTACACCCACCCCCCTCCCGCCACCCCATCCCCCCCTCCCAAAAAAAACTCGTCGTCTCTATCCGCCTCTCTTTCTCATTCATACACACACGGTATAAACATCATAAATAGAAGTTAGTCTCGAACATATACTTCGTTTGGTTGGCAACAAATAGGTAAACATGCCAAAGAAGATGAAACACGTAACGGAGTCGCAATATTTACTTTGTGTAATACAGTGTATGACGAAATAGTTGTATGGAGTGACAGAAGAACAATAGTCCACAACAAAAAAGGGTGAGAAACATGGCGAACAGTGTGTGGAAGGCGAGAATGCAAAGATGTGATTATATGGCAGTGATAAAAATGGTAGTGTGACCTCCAGACCAGATGTGAGAAAACGCAGATCAGCAAGTCGTAATTAATTAATTTTTTACAAAAGAAAATCGCGAAGTGAAGTGTTTAATAACCTAAAACTAACAAAACTGTATCGTTATAGATCTCACTGATGATGCCTTAGATCAGGAGAAGGCGGAAAGCGTATGGGATAAATAAAGTAATTAGCAGCAGGAAAAGACAGTTTTATTTACAAAACAAGTATTTGTATGGAGATGTGTTGACAGTCTGTATGGTTACATCGTGAATTAAACATAGTATAGGGAAATAGCGGTTTGTTGCTTTAATTTTGTACATCAGTATATATACTCATAGGAGATACGTGATGACATTGGTTTCATGTAGTGTTTGTATAAGGTTTGAGAGATCTGCGTTGAGAAATTTTCCCATTGTCTTTCTCTGTGAGTGACTGTGTTTTGACTAAGAGCCATATCGGAATTCCGGTCTTCCTGTTTACTGCTTAGTATCGTGCTTCTTGGGGCTTTCTTAAGGCTCCTCTGAGCATTTTTGCGCGAATGATCCACTGCCAATTAAAACGTCGTCCTTTGGAACTCGTGCACTGTGGGTCCTTTGCCAACGTATGTGCCAGTTTATCGAAGTTGTGTGAGATACAACTGCTTCTGCACCATTTTTACGTGGTTCCTCTAAAGGCTACCAAACGATCGGTAACACTAGACTGCGTTTCTTAAAATTTTCGTCACATTATCTCTCGTAGCTCTGTGTTCCAGAATCGATTTTGTTTTCCTGACTCTGAAAATTACTTTCACTCTTTTGTATAACATCACAATTTTTCCTTAAATAACAGCCGGCCGGTGTGGCCGTGCGGTTAAAGGCGCTTCAGTTTGGAACCGCATGACCGCTACGGTCGCAGGTTCGAATCCTGCCTCGGGCATGGATGTGTGTGATGTCCTTAGGTTAGTTAGGTTTAAGTAGTTCTGAGTTCTAGGGGACTGATGACCACTGATGTTAAGTCCCATAGTGCTCAGAGCCATTTGAACCATTTGAACCTTAAATAACACCTCATATTTCAAAGATTTAAGTAGTCGGAGCACAAATATTGAAAATTGCTCACTCTATTTTTGTATAATTATAGTTTTATTTTTTGGTAATAGACGCATACTACATGAATCACAAACAGTTGTCTCAGAACATCATGACTAGTGTTGCATTTAATATTCAAAATTTCTCATTTTTTATTTCCTTGCAGAATTTTCTGCTTTGCTAACCCTCATCAGCAGCCATCACATTTTCATCCCGCCTTCACCGCTACCTCCGATCCGTCTCCTTAATGTCCCGTATTTTCAGGGAAGTAGTCAACACGTGAGTGTACGAAATGGCCTTTTACACTCATGCTGCCAGCCCAATTCTCGCAACTTGCCAACACGATTTTGACAAAGTTCTTGTAATTTTGGATGCTTTTTGTTCCATAAAAAGTTTTCACACGGAGGCCTGATGATACTTCATGTACCGTACTCTTTTCTCTAACATTCAAAGTCTTTGTGGATTTGAGAGCCAAGAAACAACACAGATTTCAGCTTCTTGACTAATGGAGGGAAATTACATTGAGAAGTACTGAAAATGGGCTTTGTAATGTGGAAGAAATCTTGCAAAGTACTTCATCAATCGCAATGTCGGACCCGGTGGTGAAGCACGTACCTGGAGATGGAGAGGACGGGCTCGATTCGGTCGGACCACAGAAGTATTCAGTCTTCGGCTCTCAAGGAAGTAACGAGTCGCAGGAACGTGACGCGATTCGTATTCCACTTTTAACTGTAGATCCTCTGTCACAAGTTGGATAACGCAGGTAGTTTACGTACACGCAAGTCGCCGAAGTCGAATAGAAAGATTTGTATCCGCCCACTAAACTATACAAAATTAAGGCCGTTGTACCCCATGTATGAATACCAGCTTGATGTGCAGCGCTGGAAGCATTATTTCTGGTAGTCCAAAAGAGATTCATGCAAGATATTTTTAGTGCCAGGCACAGATGTCTCTCATTTGGCAAAACATAGTATTCCAATTCTTCCTCTTTGACCGACTACCCCACTCTCCTAAAAATCAGGACACTTTTGTGTATCCAGACAGCTTTCCTAAAATTTGTACGGCTGAAAGTAAAATAAACTTTATTACGTTATGAAAATACTGCACTAGCAACAATTTTGAAATCAAAATATTTTTTGATCGAACAATCCACGGGTGTACTGCCGGTTGATAGCGTCCAACGGGCACAATACTACTGTGATCAGGCACGTCGACATCGTCAGGCGATAACATGCAGAATGATGAAATTATTGTTACTACGGAATGATTTTTTTGTATTACTTCATGTACATCACTTGCAAATTAGATATTTCCTGTTGACAGTAACAATTTTATTTTGAAAGACGAAGACAACAAAAGAAATTATCTTGTCCATACAAGGTACCACAGGCATAAATGTCTTGAATGAAAGCGACGTTTTTTCACTCAAACTGTTATATTTATTAGGAAGTCACCTTAGTTGTTGTGGTCGAGCGGTTCTAGGCGCTTCAGTCCGGAATCTCACGGCTGCTGCGTCGCAGGTTCGAATCCTGCCTCGGACATGGATGTGTTTGAAGTCCTTAGGTTAGTTAGGTTTAAGTATTCCTAAGTCTAGGGCACGGAAGACCTCAGATGTTAAGTCCCATAGTGCTCAGAGCCATTTGAACGAAGTCATCTTAGTTCCAAATATAGTTTTGGATTAAGAAGCCATTTTCAAAAAATGGTGAAATGGCTCTAAGCACTATGGGACTTAACATCTGAGGTCATCAGTCCCCTAGACTTGGAACTACTTAAACCTAAATAACCTAAGGACATCACACACGTCCATGCCCGAGGCAGGATTCGAACCTGCGGCCGTAGCAGCAGCGCGGTTCCGGACTGAAGCGCCTAGAACCGCTCAGCAACAGCGCCATTTTTAAGAGACTGCCTTAGAAGAAGGTGTCAGTCATTTGAAAATAACAGCCCATTCACTCCCTGTATACATTTTCTGATGGTTTTACAAATTACAGTGTTTGTTATCGATTGAAAAGTAGCCGGCGCGCTTAAGACACATCTTTTCCGTCTGAAGCGCCCTGACTACGTGTCAATCTATTACGAACAGTGCGACTTGTAAAAACATCAGGCGTGGTAGAACATTCTGTAGCTAAGAAGTGATATTAATGCATACGTAGTCCAAGAGGACAAATGTCAGCTCCTTGGGTGAAACAACGGATATCTCCGTCATTGGGAATGGAAGGGGGGGGGGGGATCAGTCATTATAGCAAGTTGAATGCTGAGCATTAAAATTGGCGTACTTTGATGGGGGTATGCAACGAACGCCACATTGGTGCGCTACGGGCTTCGACGTGGGAATGATTAGAATTTCACTAGACCGCATAAAGTGTAACAGGCGATCAAAAAGTTTCTGTTCGAAGGTCGTACAGTCCGGAAACGGAACGCTAATGAAACAAAATTGCCGTGAGCACTGAGGCAGATATCTCATCGACGCACCAGGTTGCAGATCCCAATTTGATGAAACGCCGTGTCCCGCTGCGTGAAGAAGTCTGCAGCTCCCTGCTGCACATTCTCGTACTGCAGGAACCGTCGTCCCTTCAGATCGTTTTCTGAGGCACCGGCGACGTGATAATCGCACGGGCAGAAATTATGACTGTAGGGCGACCGCTCGAGTGTCTCCCGTTTCGAGTTGGCGTAACTTCTGCGTTACGACATTTGCGATAGTCGGACGTGCGTTATCACGAAGCACCAGCACGCGTCTAGGGTTTTGACAGACGTGCTGCCGCATACACATTCTTCAATCTCCGATGGATGTCTACTGGTGTTTGTCCTTCAGCAGCACATTAGTCCTGTCTGCACGCATTTGGCAACAATGGCGCCACAATTCACGTTTCCGCATTTGCGTCGGGAAGGCACGAATGCCACACTAGTCCCTCGCCTACAGGCCGGTGCTTATACACCCGCATCGCAGCCGCGCAGCAGCAACGCCCTGAAACTGAGACGTTTGGTTGCCCATTGAGCATAGGAGTGGCACCATCTACATTCTATACATCAGAACTGATTTCACAACGAGTTGCTCATTCATTAATCGCATGTGTATGCTGGGCGTTTGTAAGGCGATCATGTTATGTCTGGTATAAGAAAGAGAAACATCTACGAGCCTGTGACGGAATTCTACTGCGGCAGCATCATTGACCATCGAGACTGCAGTTTATCATTCCGTGATACTGATGATAGCGTTGGTCACGATCCATTGGCTGCCATGCAGGTATGCAGTCACGATTCTTGAGGGCCACACAGGAAACCGTGTAAGATCTAAATGGTCCCCGTAACAGCTGCCCCAGACGGCAGTGATATTGCATTTTTCGACTGTGCAGGCTCGTACAATAAGTGAAATTTCATTACTTTCTGTCCCTCGTGGCACTGGATATTTCATGACCAGCAGTGTGCAGCAAAGAGGTTGTAGGTTTGGGCTCTGCATATGAAAGATCTGGTTTTGCATGAGCAGGGTGGCGCTGCCTTTGCACGTAGAAGGCACTGGTTTCGCATGAGGAGGGTTTTGGCTTTACATGAGGGAGGCTCTGGCTTTTCATGAGGAGGGCTCGAGTTTGGCATCAGGAAAGGACTGGTTTTGCATGAGGAGAATTTTAGATTTGCACGAGCAGAGTGCTGGATTCACATAGGGAGGGGACACTGGCTTTGCGCGAGTAGAGCATTGGCTTTGTACGAGGAGGGTTCTGGATTCACACGAGGAGAGCACTCACTTTGCATCACGATGAGTAGGACTCTGGCTTTGCACAAGGAGGATTTTGGCTTTGCCTGAGGAGAATTGTAGCTTTACATGAAGAGGTCTCGGGCTTTGGCATGAAGAGAGCCCTGGCTTTGCACGAGGATGGTCTCTAGCTCTGCTTGAGGAGAGCGCTGCCTTTGCTTAAGGAGGGCGCTGCCTTTTCATGAGGGGACCAATAGTTTTGCATTGGAGACACTGCCAGTGTTTTCACAGACTCCGATTAAACAGCCGTTTATTGGGAAAGCAAGCACTGGAGCTAATTACCTTCACATTTCGTTCGTTTGTAAATAAGAGAAGAGTAGCTGAGTAAAAGAAAACGAGCTGAGGGTATATGAGACTACAGTAGTCTTACATTTCTGGCACAGTTCTTTATTTTTTATAAATTTATCGAATATACTCATAACTGAGGTCTGTGACTGTAAATTAACTTACTCCATGAAACACGACCATCCGCCATTTTTAGTGCTTTATTCCGAAATATGCATTTTGGGTTTTCACTTATCTTCAGTATTGCTGGAATACAGTCGTGTATTAACATTAGGTTTGTTTCTCTGCAGCTGCTGTGTGTAAATTACCAATTCATTTAGTTACGATATTTTCAGGGGTGTTGCAGTTTAGTAGCTGTACTCTTACGTAATTTATAAGATTTCGCTTTCTGCTACATTTTTTTCCTCTGTATTATAGGATTAAATGTATGTATAGTATATAATATTGTTTCTTGACTATACTACTGCCATTTCTGTGCTATGCAACAATTATTGATCCACTAGTCCAATTAAATATCGAAACTGTACTTTTTAGGTAATATAGCCTTATATCAAAGGTATATTATATTCCTTTTGTGTCATTTTTGTTAATTTACTTCTCATAATGTCAATGCTTCACTGGTTAAATAATCATTGAAAATCTCTTCAAATAGGCTAACTGCCAATTTCTTAGTTTTCACGTCATTAGTCAAGAATGTTAGTGTTTATCTTTGTACCAATGAGTATTCAATTACATGCCTGACTTCAGAAGTAGTTTCTGGATAAAGACGAGAATGGTTACTTGACATCGAGTGTTTTTATTCAGAAATAAAAGAAGTAAAAAGACGCCTACGTCTGCTCCCATGACCAAGGCTGCATTGTGTTAGTACATCAATGACTCTAAAAGATGTGTTATGAATAAAATAGTGAAACGAGAAGCTACAAGTTATAGAACAGAAGTAAGTGCATCTAACTACATCAGTTACACTCCTGGAAATTGGAATAAGAACACCGTGAATTCATTGTCCCAGGAAGGGGAAACTTTATTGACACATTCCTGGGGTCAGATACATCACATGATCACACTGACAGAACCACAGGCACATAGACACAGGCAACAGAGCATGCACAATGTCGGCACTAGTACAGTGTATATCCACCTTTCGCAGCAATGCAGGCTGCTATTCTCCCATGGAGACGATCGTAGAGATGCTGGATGTAGTCCTGTGGAATGGCTTGCCATGCCATTTCCACCTGGCGCCTCAGTTGGACCAGCGTTCGTGCTGGAGGTGCAGACCACGTGAGACGACGCATCATCCAGTCCCAAACATGCTCAATGGGGGACAGATCCGGAGATCTTGCTGGCCAGGGTAGTTGACTTACATCTTCTAGAGCACGTTGGGTGGCACGGGATACATGCGGATGTGCATTGTCCTCTTGGAACAGCAAGTTCCCTTGCCGGTCTAGGAATGGTAGAACGATGGGTTCGATGACGGTTTGGATGTACCGTGCACTATTCAGTGTCCCCTCGACGATCACCAGTGGTGTACGGCCAGTGTAGGAGATCGCTCCCCACACCATGATGCCGGGTGTTGGCCCTGTGTGCCTCGGTCGTATGCAGTCCTGATTGTGGCGCTCACCTGCACGGCGCCAAACACGCATACGACCATCATTGGCACCAAGGCAGAAGCGACTCTCATCGCTGAAGACGACACGTCTCCATTCGTCCCTCCATTCACGCCTGTCGCGACACCACTGGAGGCGGGCTGCACGATGTTGGGGCGTGAGCGGAAGACGGCCTAACGGTGTGCGGGACCGTAGCCCAGCTTCATGGAGACGGTTGCGAATGGTCCTCGCCGATACCCCAGGAGCAACAGTGTCCCTAATTTGCTGGGAAGTGGCGGTGCGGTCCCCTACGGCACTGCGTAGGATCCTACGGTCTTGGCGTGCATCCGTGCGTCGCTGCGGTCCGGTCCCAGGTCGACGGGCACGTGCACCTTCCGCCGACCACTGGCGACAACATCGATGTACTGTGGAGACCTCACGCCCCACGTGTTGAGCAATTCGGCGGTACGTCCACCCGGTCTCCCGCATGCCCACTATACGCCCTCGCTCAAAGTCCGTCAACTGCACATACGGTTCACGTCCACGCTGTCGCGGCATGCTACCAGTGTTAAAGACTGCGATGGAGCTCCGTATGCCACGGCAAACTGGCTGACACTGACGGCGGCGGTGCACAAATGCTGCGTAGCTAGCGCCATTCGACGGCCAACACCGCGGTTCCTGATGTGTCCGCTGTGCCGTGCGTGTGATCATTGCTTGTACAGCCCTCTCGCAGTGTCCGGAGCAAGTATGGTGGGTCTGACACACCGGTGTCAATGTGTTCTTTTTTCCATTTCCAGGAGTGTATAAATGTCCAATACAGGAAACATAGTAGCTGCAGCAATAGTTATTTGCTATGTCTTTATCTATGTATATCCTTTCAAGGCACTATACAGTGTATGGCACAGCCTGTTCGGTAAAAAAAAAATTGCACAAGATGGTTGCAGCGCTCACAATGTAGTAGCATTAATGATATGGATATGTATTAAATCCACTGAAGATAGGTGAAAATGGCGAATGTCGTAGCACAAATAAAGCTACACTATGTGATCAAAAGTATCCGGAAACCTAGCTCAAAATGAGTTACAAATTCGTGGCACCCTCCATCGGTAATGCTGGAATTCAATATTGTGTTGACCCATCCCTAGCCTTTATGACAGCTTCCACTCTCGCAGGCATACGTTCAATCAGGTGCTCGAAGGTTCTTCACGGAGTTCTGCACTAAGGAGTGGTATCGATGCCAGTCGGTGAGTCCTGGTACGAAGTCGGCGTTCCGAAACATCCCAAAGCTGTTCTGAAGGATTCAAGTCAGGACTCTGTGCAGGTCAGTCCTTTACAGGGATGTTATTTTCGTGTAACCACTCCTACACGGACCGTGCATTATGAACCGGTGCTCGATCGGGTTGAAAGATGTAATCACCATCCCCGAATTGCTCTTTAACAGTGGGGAGCAAGAAGGTGCTTTAAACATCAGTGTAGGCCTGTGCTGTGATAGTACCACGGAAAACAACAAGAGGTGCAAGCCCCCTCCATGAAAAACACGACCACACCATCGTCTCCGAATTTTACTGTTGGCACTACATATGCTGGCAGACGACGTTCATTGGGCATTCGCCATACCCACAATCTGCCAACAGATCGGCATATTGTGTACAGTGATTCGTCACTCCACACAACGTTTTTCCACTGTTCAGTCGTCCAATGTTTACGCTCCTTACACTGAGCGAGGCGTCGTTTGGAATTTACCAGTATGATGGGCGACTTACGAGCAGCCGCTCGACCGTGAAATCCAAGTTTTCTCACTTCCCTCCTAACTCTCATAGTAGTTGCAGTGGATCCTGATGCAAATTGGAATTCCCGTGTGATGGTCTGGATAGATGTCTGCCTATTACACATTACGACCCTCTTCAACCATCGCCGGTTTCTGTCAGTCAACAGACGAAGTCGGCCTGTACGCCTTTGGGTTGCATATGTCGCTTCACGTTTCCACTTAGCTATCATCGGAAACAGTGGACCTAGGGATGTTTAGGAGTGTGGAAATCTCGCGTACAGACGTATAGCACAAGCGACACCCAATCATCTGACCACGTTCGAAGTCCGTGAGTTCCGCGAAGCGCCCCATTCTCCTCTCTCACCATGTCTAATGACTACTGAGGTCGCCAATATGGAGTACCTGGCAGTAGGTGGCAGCACAATGCACCTTATATGAAAAACGTATGTTTTTGGGGGTGTCCAGATACTTTTGATCACATGGTGTATATGCAAAGTGGCTGCCTTCTGTACTTTTTCAAGTAGCTTCTTATGTATGTATCTCTTGTGCAAACAATTGGCAGTAGCTCATATTTTCTCGTGGTACAGATCAAAACCACCAGACAATGGTAATAAGATGCATTCACATACATTTATTTGACTGTTACCCTCCCAAGATTCGTACAGATAACAGTGAGTATCTACACTCAGATGGCTATGTGTCCCACCTGCCTCATGCATCTCCCTCTCCTCCCCACTCTATCCATTTCCTCTTCCTCTTGCTCTGTCCATCTTCTCCTCTATTCATCTAATCTGTTTGCAACCATACTCATCGGCACAAGTGGATGATGCAATACTGCTTAGTAAACCAGGCTTATACTTATCCCACAACATGTATGTCATACAGGGCACGCTACACATCAGGGGCTTGAAAATCGTTTATTTGCCCCTGACATACTGGGAGTCATGGAAAGAAGGTCACTGAAGCAAGCTGGTAATGATCGAATACAGCACACCTGTCAAGCAGAGCAGTCTGTATTTTGGAGCCTGGGAAATGTGTCTTGCTGTTATCATATAGGCTGTGTTGCAAAGCAGGTAGGTTTGGCTGCGCAGTACTGTTCCCACACAACATGCTTGTCGTGCAGGGTAGCCTCTACGCCAGGGTCTGCGGAAGAGAGGTGCCTATCGGAACAAGGAGGTTATCAATCCTGCAGTGGTGATACTTGTGCTGCCTGCAGTTTCTGTGGCAAATTTGCTTGATATAAATCCAGAGGTTTGGGAGGAGATCCCACACATACACACATAAATGCACTCTGTTAAATATATGTAACAGACAGACAGGTATTGCTTTGTGAAAAATGCAGTGCACAAGAATGCAAGGACTGAACAACTCAAAACTTAGAGTAGTTATATGACATTTTACTATCAAAAAACAACTGGGTTTTCAGAAGGATGTTGTAAATGCAAAGCCAGTAGCATGCCCTCTTGGGAGTCACAAATAGACGATGTTGCACCAAGGTTAGTGAGTTAAGAGTCGTCCAAATACGTGCAAAACGGTTTGTCAACAAGAGAGGCTCCAAACGAGACAGCCGGCCGCAGTGGCCGAGGGGTTCTAGGCGCTTCAGTCTGGAACCGCGCGACCGCTACGGTCGCATGTTCGAATCCTGCCTCGGGCATGGATGTGTGTGGTTTCCTTAGGTTAGTTAGGTTTAAGTAGTTCTAAGTTCTAGGGGACTGATAACCTCAGATGTTAAGTCCCATAGTGCTCAGAGCCAAGCCAAACGAGACATATGTATGGGTTCAAATGGTTCAGATGGCTCTGAGCACTATGGGACTTAACATCTAAGGTCATCAGTCCCCTAGAATTAGGACTACTTAAGCCTAACTAACCTACAGATATCACTCACATCCATGCCTGAGGCAGGATTTGAACCTCCGACTGTAGCAGCAGCACGGTTCCAGACTGAAACGTCTAGAACTTTTCGGCTACAGTGGCCGGCTGGGGGATGGGTTTGCGATATCGTGATATAAGGACTTCACATGAAATTGATGAGTGTGTTCGACCAGTACATAGAAGAGAGTTGCACATGCCAAGCACCGTGTAACCAATGGTAGGGGTGACCATCATACAGTCCCTATGGGCATCACGGACTATACAAAGATGGCCACGGCACGACTCGCAAGTCACACGAGGCTCTTGTCCCAGTGTGGCTCCTGTTGTCGACTTGACAGATATGACCTCCTCGTCGCCTTGTTGACGCTGTGCATTCAGCCACTCTCTTAGCGACCAATGTGGTTGTTATTCTCTATACAGTAGCCAGTAGCCAAACTGAGATTATTCCTGGTGCTTTGTTACGATGTTTCGTAAGAGATGTATACGTGAAGAGGAGAATAGTGATTTAGAAAGAGTAGGAAGAGAAAAAGTACGTGAGGTACTGCTGAGTGAGATGGGAGTCTATACACTCATCACCAGAGTGAGTGATCATAAACTGTTTTCTACAACGCCGGGTGGGATAGGAAATGATGCTGCCAAAGAATTTTCTGCAAAGAAAAAGGAAAATTAGTGGGTTTTAGATATGATTTTTATTTCGATGTTGTTCAGTGTTTGCATATCAAGTCCAGTGTATGATAAGCATACGATTTCATTAGAGTGAAAATCTTATTTATGGCTTATAATGAAACTAAGCCTCTTTCGGAAAGAACTTTAGGGTAAAACGTTTGCCCATTTGAAACGTATAAAGAAAATTACTGTAAATCTTCCTGGACTCGTATAGACAAAGAAAAATCATTTATGTAAAATAGTTGACCTTGTCAAAGAAATAAATGGTTTACTTTGTGATTTGAGAGCAGTTCACTAACGAAATGAAAATATGTCTTCATTATTGTTAACTATAGTCTCCAAACAATGCGGCTCTCTTCGAACCGTATCAGTGAGTTCGCAGCTTCCAGAGGTAAAGTTATTGGCCACAGCTGGACTGTAAGGTCCTATGGTGGTCGTCAACACACACTCGATGAACGCTAAATTACTGATCCATTGGCTAATAATAAAATTTCGTTGCTGTACCTTAAGAAGCTCATAAATTAAGATATATGTATCTCTCCTTCCTTCTATGTGCTACTATTCAGCACGTTGATACAGTTTCTGCTCTATGTATTATCACGTTAAGTGGTAGGCAAAAGCGTCCATCGCGACGTCACTACATTTCTCGTGTTCACAGGTATGGTGTTTATGCAACCATTTGTTTTCAAGTCCTTTTCGTGCAACGGGGGTTTCGTGAGCCGAGACCATTAAGGCCAACGGTTTCGCGTGAAGTGGTCGTCGAAGCGGAAGGCCGTCGGGACTATGGTCCCCTTGCCAGGGTGAAGTCTTCATAGCTTTGCATTGGTCAAGCAGCAAATATCTGTACAGAAGCGATCTTGGAACAGGAGTATTGCCATAGTATGAGGTTCGGACACCGAACCTCTCCTTCGTAACAAGTAATGCAGGAAATGAAACGTGCAACACCCTCACCGATTCAAAAGGTGAACATTTCGTTAGCAGTCCGAAGTAACCGATGATAATGTTCTATGTGTTCGTTAATGTCATCCACTAAAACACAAGAATGAGTCGCCATTAATTTAATGCAGATGGTTCGGACAGACAGTCCTGCGAAGTACTTCTGAACACGTTTTTCCAAAAACTGCCCTGAACAACCCACACGCAATGAAAATATTTTAGACCTTGTAGTTCCAAACAGGCCCCACCTTATCGACAGTGTCAGTGCAGAAACAGGGATTAGTACTCATGATGTCATAATGGCGGCGATGGTTACCGAAGAAGACCAGAAGAATGTTGATGATAGAAAAAGCAGATAAGCATTTGTTAGCATCCAACTTGAGACAGTGACTGGACATCATTTAGCTCCAGTGTGACGGACATCGGCAAAGTTTAAAGCAATTGTAAAACGCCCTCTGGGGTATACAGGGTGGTCCATTGATCGTGACCGGGCCAAATATCTCACGAAATAAGCGTCAAACGAAAAAACTACAAAGAACGAAAACTTGTCTAGCTTGAAGGAGGGAACCAGATGGCGCTATAGTTGGCCAGCTGGGTGCCGCTGCCATACTTCAAACGGATAACAACTGCATTTTTTAAAATTGGAACCCCCTTTTTTATTACATATTCGTGTAGTACGTAAAGAAATATGAATGTTTTAGTTGGACCACTTTTTTCGCTTTGTGACAGATGGCGCTGTAATAGTCACAAACATATGGCTCACAATTTTAGACGAACAGTTGGTAACAGGTAGGTTTTTTAAATTAAAATGCAGAACGTAGGTACGTTTTATCATTTTATTTAGGTTGTATCAATGTGATATATGTACCTTTGCGAATTTATCATTTCTGAGAACGCATGCTGTTACAGCGTGATTACCTGTAAATACCACATTACTGCAATAAATGCTCAAAATAATGTCCGTCAACCTCAATGCATTTGGCAATACGTGTAACGACATTCCTCTCAACAGCGAGTAGTTCACCTTCCGTAATGTTCGCACATGCATTGTCAATGCGCTGACGCATGTTGTCAGGCGTTGTCGGTGGGTCACGATAGCAAATATCCTTCAACTTTCCCCACAGAAACAACTCCGGGGACGTCAGATCCGGTGAACGTGCGGGTCATGGTATGGTGCTTCGACGACAAATCCACCTGTCATGAAATATGCTATTCAATACCGCTTCAACCGCACGCGAGCTATGTGCCGGACATCCATCATGTTGGAAGTACATCGCCATTCTGTCATGGAGTGAAACATCTTGTAGTAACATCGGTAGAACGTTGCGTAGGAAATCAGCATACATTGCACCATTTAGATTGCCATACATAAAATGGGGGCCATTTATACTTCCTTCCATAATGCCACACCATACATTAACCCGTCAAGGTCGCTGATGTTCCACTTTTCGCAGAAATCGTGGATTTTCCGTTGCCCAATAGTGCATATTACGCTGTTTTACGTTACCACTGTTGGTGAATGACGCTTCGTCGCTAAGTAGAACGCGTGCAAAAAATCTGTCAGCGTCCCGTAATTTCTATTGTGCCCAGTGGCAGAACTGTACACGACGTTCAAAGTCGTCGCCATGCAATCCCTGGTGCATAGAAATATGATACGGGTGCAATTGATGTTGACGTAGCATTCTCAACACCAACGTTTTTGAGATTCCCGATTCTCGCGAAATTTGTCTGCTACTGATGCACGGATTAGCCGCGACAGCAGCCTAAACACCTACTTGGGCATCATCATTTGTTGCAGGTCGTGGTTGACGTTTCACATGTGACTGAACACTTCCTGTTTCCTTAAATAACTTAAGTATCCGGCGAACGGTGCGGAAACTTGGATGATGTCGTCCAGGACACCTAGCAGAACACATAGCACACGCCCGTTGGGCATTTTGATCACAATAACCATACATCAACACGATACCGACCTTTTTCGCAAGTGGTAAACGGTCCATTTTAACACAGGTAATGTATCACGAAGCAAATATCGTCCACACTGGCGGAATGTTACGTGATACCACGTACTTACACGTTTGTGACTATTACAGCCCCATCTATCACAATGCGAAAAAAGTGGTCCAACTAAAGCATTCATATTTCTTTACGTACTACACGAATATGTAATAAAAAATGAGGGTTCCTATTTAAACAAACGCAGTTGATATCCGTTTGATCTATGGCAGCGCCATCTAGCGGGCCAACCATAGCGCCATCTCGTTTGCCCCTTCAAGCTAGACGAGTTTCGTTCTTTGTAGTTTTTTCGTTTGATGCTTATTTCGTCAGCTATTTGGGCCGGTTACTATCAATGGACCACCCTGTATATGGCAAATAAGTGGATTAAGAATGAAAAGGACAGCCGGCGAGTTTGCATAGCGCGTCTAAGTTTTAGTAAAGCTTCACATTGCCTCTTAGCATTTATTGTGATTCGTCTTGCGAAAAAAATTTAACAGAAAAATGTCTTTCGGGTCACAAAAAATCGCGGCTATGATGTTCAGTGTTGGAGGTCCTCGTTTGAAATTTTGTGGTTTCGTCGTGGAGTTTGAATGATGCCACTCACTGGTTTGACGTTTATTCTCTGGAATGTAGTGCGCAATCCACGTTTCATCACCGGTCACAGTTTGACTCGAAAACTTGTCACCGTCATAGTGATAGCGCTCCAAAACGGTTAAAGAATGTGCCTTTCTCTTTGTTTTGCGTTCTTCTGTCAGCATTCGCGGCACCCATCTCGCACACATTTTTTTTAGTGAAATTTGTCAGTAACAATGTGAAAAAGTACTGATCTTGAAACTGGTGGACATTTCTGATACAGCTCGTCAGTAGTAAATTCATCATAAACATTGTTCGATCCTTCATTAAACAGCCTACACCACTTAAGCATATTTCCGTCGTTCAGTACAGCTGCACCATAAATTTCAAAAGCTGCAGGTGAATTTCAGCAGGACGGAATAGTTTTTCATTTAAGATGTGAACGCTGGAGCGCACCACACAATCGACGGGATTAGTGATTGACATGGCGACAAACGGAGCGGCATAACCATACAACCAACTCCGGCAGAAACGCGAAACGTAACGGCAGCGCAGTGAGACACTGGGCAAGATTGGCCGACCGTCACGTGACATGATGCGTGACGCGGTGTGCTATCGCTTCTTACTTTAAAAATGACAGTCGTATTTTGTGTGCGTGTGTAGTGTATGTTTGTATTGGATGATGACGATGATGATGATGATGATGACGATGACGATAGTAGCTCCTAGGGAGCTGCCGAGCTAATCGTCGCCATTCGACGGACGTGTCACTGGCAGTGAAATTTTTTTCCACCACCAGTATTCGAACCGGCATACTCCTGGATCGAGCGCCACCTCAAAAGCCTTAGCCACTACGGCGACAGCGGCAGCTTGTACGCTCGCTACTATAAAAACTGTGTGACAGATGACGCTACTCGTTAAACATAGCATTCAGAAGTGTATTTTACTGTTCGCTTGGCGTGCTGCTGTGAGATGGTTCAAATGGCTCTGAGCACTATGGGACTTAACATCTGAGGTCTTCAGTCCCCTAGAACTTACAACTACTTAAACCTAACTAACCTAAGGACATCCATGCCCGAGGCAGGATTCGAACCTGCGACCGCAGCAACCGCGCAGTTCCGGAGTGAAGCGCCCAGAACCGCTCGGCCACAGCGGCCGGCCAGTGCTGCTGTCGCCGTGGTTAACAAAACTGAGCAGCAGCGTCGCGTCTGTGTGTCAAGACAGCGTTAAAGAGACATAAATATTTTAGAAATGAAGTCGTAGAATCTATAGAATAAACTACTCAGTCAATATCTTTGGATTTGAAGCAGTTTGAGATCGTCGAGAGCGTAGTATCCACAATTCACATGTTGATAAATACTGCCATATTATCAATTACATTGCTGTTATTGGCAAACGTCTTCGCCATGTCCTAAGAGACCAGGAGGCCTATATAGCTCAAGTTAAATTATATAAAAAAACCAGCTTTTACATGAAACGCCATACACTAAAAATAAATGTATTTTGATAGAGATTTTGTGTTCTATTCTCGAGAAGTCGATGATGATGTGAATTCCGGCAATAAATGAATAAAAGTAATACGTATTGGGCAAATTACGTCAATATATA
Source organism: Schistocerca serialis cubense (assembly GCF_023864345.2). NCBI lineage: Eukaryota > Metazoa > Arthropoda > Insecta > Orthoptera > Acrididae > Schistocerca > Schistocerca serialis. The sequence goes on from NW_026048462.1 coordinate 8,384,017, forward strand.
CAGGGTGTCTCTTCTAGGAGTCATCAGGAGCATTTTGTCTGGTGTTTCGAAATATTTTTACAAATTTCGTTTTTGCGCTGTGTAGCTGGTGTCAGCCGAGACGATCGACGTTCGACATGTCTTTCATGCGTTGCCCAGCGTGGACGGGAAGCGTCGGTTTGTTTCCTATTACAAACAAAATTATTTTTAAAGCTGAATTTTATGTGCCAATTGGCAGAGCGGTCCCAGATTAGTCTAGTGCGATATTTCTTTTATCGATATTTGTTACGAGAGACAGTAAAAGATGAGGAATAATCAGTACTGCAGATGCTACAGCAAAGCCCTGCCACTGTCAAGCGTGCAGCGCTACTCACTCGCAGCTGGAATACTGATTATTCCTCGTCTTTTACTGTCTCTCGTAACACATACCGATGAAAGAAATATCGCACTACACCAATCTCGGACCGCTCTGACGAGTGGCACATAAAATTCAGATTTAAAAACAATTTTGCTTGTAATGGGAAACAAACCGATGTTTCCGTCGAATCTGGGCGTCACACGAAACACGTGAGGAGCACTGATTGTTGGGCTGACTACAACTACACAACGCAAAAGCGAAATTGCAAACATCTGCTGAAACACCAGGGAAAATAATTTTGCTTGTAATGGGAAACAAACCGATGTTTCCGTCGAATCTGGGCGTCACACGAAACACGTGAGGAGCACTGATTGTTGGGCTGACTACAACTACACAACGCAAAAGCGAAATTGCAAACATCTGCTGAAACACCAGGGAAACGGCGCCGCCGGCCGGTGTGGCCGTGCGGTTCTAGGCGCTTCAGTCTGGAACCGCGTGTCCGCTACGGTCGCAGGATCGCATGGATGTGTGTGATGTCCTTAGGTTAGTTAGGTTTAAGTAGTTCTAAGTTCTAGGGAACTGATGACCACAGATGTTAGGTCCCATAGTGCTCAGAGCCATTAGATTTTTTTTGAAACTGCGCCTGAAGTCTCTTAGGAGAGACACCCTGTATATAATAGAGTATTTCAGTTGTCCCTACCAATATCGTTTTATGCAACCTGCAATGTAGTGTCTGGACTTCAAAACCCACGTGCGAGATTTTCATATCCTGTTGCTCGCTACGGGCAAATTATTAGCCCTACAGAAAAGAATGAACAAGTCCTTTTTGTAGGAAACGTAATGTAGCTAAATTTTGTTCTAAGTTCTCGCGGGAGGCCACGACTTTCAAGTTATTCAAGAAAAACGCACAAAAGTGACTTTCAAATGTACCTCCGCCACCACACTCATCTCTCACCGATGAGGATTTATGAGTGTGTTGTCCGTGACTCTCCCTCCCACCACTGTACAAACATTCCCGACTACACGAACTATTCCCAATGTTCGAATTTTTTTGGTCTCCATTGATCTCGGCTCGATTATGGGTGCACGGTGTACGGGTCTGCGAGGCCTTCTTGCTTAAAGATGTTGGACGTTGTGCACCATGAAGGGCTTCGGTTGGCCACTGGGGCATTCAGAACTAGTCCCATACCACGCCTCTGTGCAGAGGCTGGTGAACCGCCACTTCATATGCGGCGGCGGCTACGTACGGTGCGCCAGGCGTATAAAACTTTGTCCACACCATACACACCTGCATACCATACCGTTGCTCAGCTTCTTTTGGCACGGCTATTTCATAACCGCCAACGAGCGACGCGGCCCTATGGGATTCGCGCACAGGATTGCCTTTCTGCGATGAATATGGCTGGTCTTCATGTTTTCCGTCGAAGTTGGAGCAGATTTCCACCTTGGCTCCTCCGGAGACCGAGACTTATTTTAGATTTGACTAATTTTAAGAAAGATAGTACACCAGATTTTACATTCCAATCTCAGTTTTTTAACATTTTAGATGCGCATCACGGTTTTACCGTCGTTTACACTGATGGCTCCAAACAGGAGAATTTCCTTGGCTGTTCTGCAGTGTTCCCTGATCGTGTTACCCGGATTCACCTCCCTGATGAATATACCGTCTTCGCAGCGGAGCTCCACGTGATCCTGAAAGCACTGGAGTGGATGAATCGCGTTCGGAGCAATCGATTTCTCCTCTGCTCCGATTCTCTTAATGCCTTACAATCATTTGAGAATCTGCACCCAACTGAGGAGATGGTTCAGCTGATATATGACTAACTGTTCTTGCTCCTACGGCGGGGTAAGAAGGTGTCCTACTGCTGGGTGCCTGGTCATGTAGGAATATGGGGCAATGAACAGGCCGATCGGGCTGCCAAGAAAGCCTGCAGAGAGCAGGATGTGGTCCAGTGTCCTATTCCCTTGCAGTCTGTGCTTTCTGCACTCCACAAGAAGTGCATGGAGTTGTGGGAGGAATAATGGCTGGCGGTGGTGAAGTCAACAACTCGGCCATGGCGTTTCTCCTGCCGGTTGCTCAGGCGGGAAGAAGTGACCCTCACGCGTCTTCGGATTGGGCACTGTCCTCTCACACATAGCTTTCTATTACGGTGGGAGAATCCCCCATTTTGTGATGGTTATGGTGTGCACATCTCTGTCCGCCACATTTTAACAGACTGCATTTTATACCGTGATGCAAGGGCAGAAGCACAAGTTGATGGGGGTCTGCCCTGTGTTTTAGCTAATGATGAGACGTGTGTGTCTAGGGTTTTAATGTTTTGTGATGTGTCTGGACTCTGGCCGAAACTTTTAGGCTGGAGGTCTTAGTGTATTGCACAGTGGCTGGCTCCTCCCTTTATCCTTGCGGTCTGCCAGCCACTTCCGTCTGCTATATTGTTTTAGCTCCCTCTACCACTTTATTCCTGTGTTGTTTTACTGCTGCCGGCATGCTTCGTCCCACGCTTCGGTGTGGGTAGGCCCATTTTTTTCCAAGCTTGTTACCTGTGTTTTACGTTCTCTTTTATCTTACTGTTCTGAGTCTTTTCTTGACACCCGTCTCAATCTGTTACTGAGCGGGCGCTGAAGACCTTGCCGCCGTGCGCCCATACAACCCTTTCCATCCATCATCTGTTTACTGGGCTGTTATGCCGCCAGTATAGTTGGCTATTTCGTTAACAGTATCAATGTGAACGCGCCCGTGAGGGTACGGAAAGAAAAACGAGTTTTGTAAACGTCACGCTAAAACTAATTACGTTGACAATTTAATCCAAACTTAAACCTTACAAACGCACTAGTTTCGTAGTCAGAAGACCTGACGAATATAACAATATAACTACGAGGGTTGGAACTTTAACAGTTAACTATTTACAGCTCGTACAAAATAGATACGTGTTTCAAAGTTTTACTGACCTTCAAAGGAGTCACCAGCATTGTGTATAATCCGTTGCCAGCAATGCGGAAGTCGTAGGATACTCTTAGCAGCGCCACTGGTGTTGACAGTACGAGCGGCGCGGTCTATTGCCCGATGAACTTGTAGCAGTTCGGTAGCAAATGCCGTGAAGTGTTTCCTTCAGTTTAGAAATCGAGTTGAACTCACGAGGGCTTAAGTCAGGGGAGTGCAGTAGGTGGTATAGCACTTAGCAGCACCATCAGTCAAACAAATTAGTAACAGCTTGCACTGTACGTGTTTGAGCATTGTGCTGCAAAATGATGGTCAGGTCTTGCAGAAAGTGTCATCACTTCTGCCTCTAAGCTGGTCGTAGGATGTGTTCCAAAACCACAACTGGCACTGCTAAGAGTATCCTACGACTTCCACATCGCTGGCAACGGATTATACACAATGCTGATGACTGCTTTGAAGGTCAGTGAAACTTTGAAACACGTATCTATTTTGTACGAGCCGTAAATAGGTAGTTGCCACTGTTAAAATTCCAGCACTCGTATTTATTTTATGCTGTTAAAATTCACAGAATTGCTAGGTAAAATTTACACAAACATCAATTGCAGAATATGTGATTGCTCTGCTAAGTCGGCGCCTAATAAGGCCAGTCAAGGCAGCTCTAAAAAGGCCGAATGTGAGAAATAATTTGTCAATCTCAAATTTTTGTGCAGTGGTAGGACGGATTTCCATGAACAACATACTAGAAATCCTGACCTATTGGGGCTGAGTGAGGGGGTATTTTGAAGGTCACTTTCGAGTGTTTTTGTTGAATAACTCAAAAACTACGGTCTCTATCGAAAACGTATCCCAGCGTAAAATTTAACTACATTACATTTCCTACAAAAAGGCTCTGTTCATTGTCCCTGTAGGATTAATGGTTTGCCAGTGACAGACTATGAAAATCTCGCCCGTGGTATATTGCGGGTTGCATAAAATTAAATTCGTAGGGGCAGCTGAATCTCATATATTGTGCAGAAAATGGAAGCGCCAGCTCGGCTAGCAGGTTCACCATTCAGTTAGTACTTGTGCGGTCCGCTGTTGTTTCCCATCGTCGCTTGCCCCGGAATACACACACCATTTGCACTGACGCATCTGCCGCCCGCGACTGGTGGCGGGCATTAATGCAGATGAACGGCACCTGGATCCGCGCTGCCGCCCACAGCCGGATAGAGTCATTCGCTCCCCGAGCACGCGAGCCCCGGCAGCTGCCGGCGTCCGCCGTGGCGTCTGTCCGGTCAGGGGCCCTCACTCTTCCTAAAGATGGCGCTCTTCCTCCGTCAAACGAGTTCCATGTCTTTGACGAAACTGCTCTAAAAGCGGTATCCTTCAATATAAGGAGCCCAATACTGAAAGCGATCTATATTGCCAACTAATGGGAATCCAACTGTTTCAGTGATATTTCCGCCATCTAACAGTACAAACTTCTTTATTCTGTACTAGCTTAGCCCTCACTGCTTCGCTCGCGTAGATTCTATGCCCTGCAGAGGTATTTTTTTTCCTTTATTGGAACTTTTATGTTGTTCACAAATTGGAACATCTTCTAAGCTTTTCAAGCTAATGAAGGCCGTATCAGCAAGGTCTTTCCGGAATGTACTTCTGACCAAAAAGCGATTCTGCTAGCTGGAGTCCAAAGTTTTTGTTAAACACGCATTTTGCGTTCTTTTGGATGTATTTCTATAGCAACTTTCATCCACTAACAAGTTTCCTTAATATCCAAGCGAGAAGTGAAATACAAGTTTCATTAATTTAGCTTTAAAATTTGTTTAATGCAACGAAATAATATTTTCTTGAAAGTTTTTGTCTCTTATTGCACTCCCTTCGGGGGTTGAATTTCCAAAACCACTGAAACATTTAGTTTTTGGTTTCTGACTGAGAAACCAAATACCATTTTGCTCTCTGTGGTGTCACCGCCAGACACCACACTTGCTAGGTGGTAGCCTTTAAATCGGCCGCGGTCCGTTAGTATACGTCGGACCCGCGTGTCGCCACTGTCAGTGATTGCAGACCGAGCGCCGCCACACGGCAGGTCTATAGAGACTTCCTAGCACTCGCCCCAGTTGTACAACCGACTTTGCTAGCGATGGTTCACTGACAAAATACGCTCTCATTTGCCGAGACGATAGTTAGCATAGCCTTCAGCTACGTCATTTGCTACGACCTAGCAAGGCGCCATTACCAGTTACTATTGATACTGAATCATGTACCGTCAAGAGCGACGTTCACCATTGATGGATTAAAGTTAAGTATTGCACCAGCTACGTCCGTTTTTTCTAAATTCTAATTTCCAGGGCCTGTTCCACACCTCACGCCAGCCTGCGTGAGCTAACACGCGTGCCTTTCGGCTTCCTCTAGTAGCACGGTGTTGCGTCTCCTGCCAACCACAACACTCTCAACGCCGATATACTTTCAAAAGGCCCTTCATCCCCTATTGTACCCCGTTAGCAGTGGAATTTCCGACCATCCCTTCTTAAACGATACCGGCAGTATCGGGTGTACACCCTCTCCAAACTTCAAGTTTCTATCCTTAGCGCTTTGGGCTGGGCCGTCGTGAGTTAGTGAATCAGTGTGAGCGTATTTCATCTCCTTATGGGTTTAATTTCCAAAAAACTGTGACAAGCATATATTTTATTCTAACACAGAAGCCAAATACAAATTTTTATGCTTGCATAGTGAAATATTTCCATAGAAAGATTCATCCCCCTTTCCACCCCCATAAGGATTGAATTTCCAAGAACAATGACTTACGTGTTTTTTTTCTTATTTTTGACTAAGTAAAAAGCGATTTTTCGTAGCTACAAAAATGCTTGCATAATGAAATGATTCTACAGAGAATTTCATCCCTTATTTCACCCCCTTACGGGTTAAATTTCCAAAGATACTGAAACACTTATCTTTTTAATTTGTAACCGAGAAGTCAAATACCAATGTTCATAGATGTAGCTTTAGAAGTACTTCAGCACTTGTTTAATAAGGATATATTTTCAAAAAAAGCTTTCACCCTCTATTTCATCTCCATAGCATTAAATTTCCAAAAATGCTGAAACTCGTACTTGTTTATTTCTAGCCGAGGAACCAAGTACCAATTTGAGTGGGTCTAACTTCAGAATTGCCTTAATAGCGACTTTTTTCAAAGAAAACCCATCATCCCTGTTTCGCCCCCTTAGGATTGGAATTTCGGAAAATCCCTCCTTAAACGACGCCTACAGTATAAAATCCACACCATCTCCAAATTTGAAGTTTCTATACTTAGCGGTTCGGGCTGGACGATGATGAGTCAGTCAGTCAGTCAGGACGCTGTCTTTTACGAGAGCCAATCAATTATTATCCACGATTTAGTTAATACTTTTGTTCATTTTGGTAGTATTGTTGTTTTACGTTGATGACGCATGCTTTGTTTATTTGTTGTCATATCTTTGTAACTTTGAAGCTGCTGGGTTAGTTTCGTTATCGCTGCCGTGCTGTTAATCGTGGCTGCTCCGCTGTCTATTTTTTATTTTGACAAAGAAGTCAAAACGAATTTTCGTAGATGTAGATACAAAAATGCTTGCTTAATGAAATATTTCCACAGAGAATTTCATCCCTTTTTTCACCCCCTTACGGGTCGAATTTCTAAAGACGCTGAACGCATCCTCCATATAGTCCCGATCTCGCCCCTATTTGCACCAAAGAAGAGCAACGTTCAGTGATCCGTTTTTTGTGGTCAGAGGGAGTATCAGGGGCCGAAATTAATCGAAGACTTCCGGTACAGTACGGCAGCAGTGTTTTGTCACAACGGAGTGTCTACGAATGGCCTGAAAAATTCCGAAATGTTCGCACAAGGGTTACGCCAGAAATGAAGAAACCATTGTGCGTTCACGTCAAATAATTCTCTGAAACAGACGATTCACTATTTACGAAATGGCACATCGTCTGCAAATTAGTCATGGTTCTGCCTACTTCGGTTTCATAAAGTTTGTGCAAGATTACTCTCAAAACAACTCACAGCGGTTGGACATCTGCAAAAAACATTTGGATCGCTATGGGGACAACTTCTTATACGGGATCATTATTGGTGACGAGACATGTGTCCATCATTACGAGCCGGAAAGTAAACGGCAGAGTATGGAATGGAAACATCCAAATTCGCTGTGCAAGAAAGAGTTCAAGACCCAACCGTCCGCAGGAAAACTGATGCTTACGGCTTTCTGGAACGCACAAGGTCCACTACTGGAACATTACGGGGAAAAGGACACAACAGTAAACAGTGTACGTTACAGTGAGATGCTTACTGCCAGCCTAAAGCCTGCAATTCGAAGCTAACGCCGAGTATTGCTGTCAAAAGGTGTTCTGCTGTTGCACGACAATATCCGTCCGCATACTCCTCCCCACACTGCTGAAACGCTCCAGAAACTCAAATCTGAAGTACTGGATCATCCTTTATATAGTCCCGATGTTGCCCCTTCTGACTACCGCTTGTTTGGTCCACTGAAACAGGCATTAAGGAGCCGCCGATTTGCCTCGGACGAAGTTGTGAAAGTAGCGGTGCATTAGTGGCTCGCAGCTCAAGCTAGAACCTTCTTTTATGAGGACATCGGGAAGCTTGTACAATGATGGACCAAGTGCGTTGAAACGCAAGGAGACTATTTCGAGAAATGGTGTTCTTGTGAGTTTCCTATTTGATTACAATAAAATTTTATAACTACTTTGCTGATAATAATGGACTTACCCTCGTATATTCAGATATTACTGTCATGATTTCGGCCTTAGTCCATTATCAAGAAGAGAAGTGTTGGGTATAATTAGACTTTGATAAATGAAACTATCGTCAAGCTGCATTGAACTGGGTGTCCCAGCTTGCAGGTAAGTACAAAATGATACATTTCCATAGTTTTGTGCTTATCTACACTCTGGGACATCCAGCTCAGTGCAGCTTGACGATAACTTCACTTAACAAAGTCTAATTATAAAAATGTTCAAATGTGAGTGAAATTTTATGGGACTTAACTGCTAAGTCATCAGTCTCTAAGCTTACACACTACGTAACCTAAATTATCCTAAGGACAAACCCACACACACCCATGCCTGAGGGAGGACTCGAACCCCCGCCGGAACCAGCCGCACAGTCCATGACTGCGGCGCCCTAGACCGCTCGGCTAATACCGCGCGGCGTCTAATTATACCCAGCATTTCTGTTCTTGATAATGGACTAAGGCCGAAATCATGATAGTAATACGAAATAAAGAAGTTTTTACAGTCATATGGCGGAAATATCGTTCAAACATTATTACCTGACTGTGGCCCAAAAATATGAGATGATTATCGGAATCTGATGGCTTGCAGGGACGAAAAATTTATTTTATTCACCTAAATTAAATACGCAAAACGCTGTCAAAAATCTGCTCATTAAGAAAGAATATTCTTTTTCAAAAATTGATACACAGGTAAGACAAGGATTAAAGTTAGAAACTATATATACGTCTAGACGTAGCGTAACTGATGGCGTGCAAGTCACCCAGGCTCTATTCATCTAGAATTTGAGGAAGAGAGCACTTAGCGACTACGAAAAACTGTACACGTAATGTCTGACCTTCTGGAAATTTTTCTCGCTGACACCGCCCACAAAACAATGAATGCAGAAATGTTTGGCTGTACATTTTCTCTGTTCGTGCAGTGTAACTCTAGTATCAGGTATTACGTTTTCATTTATTAGTTCTTTACTACCGACTATTCGCAATATATTTTGATGCCAGTACCCACATATACCAATCTATGTAACAGCAAAATTATATCATTGTACGACACATATTTCACGAGATATGACATTTTCACGTGGAAGTTCGAATGTTTGAAGAATAGTGTTTTGGGGAGGGTATGAGTTACTGGTTATGTACAGTCGTACATATTTGTATTTGCTTCATATAAAAATATGAAGCAAATACCAATATTATTATATTTCATGCATCTTTTCTTACGATCAACTTAACATCACTTTTCAAACGTATCGCTTATAAACGGGACATTAAGCACAGGTAAAATACATACAGTACACTGGAGAGTTTTTTTGGGACAATACGCTACACGTAAATGAGAAAACACTTTCTGGCAATTACGCGTAGTATTACATAAATATGTTCACTCCCTTCAGATTTTCTGTCTAATAATTTTAATTAATTCGGTATATGGTAAAATACAACTCAAAAGGACCTCACCAAAAAACTTTATGGAAAGCGTCAGGCCTTCCATAGCGTGACGTAGTTGAACCGCCTATGTGCGAACTGGGTGGCGTCTCATTAATTTGGCAAATACACTTAATTTTTATTTCTAGGTTGACTATACTCTCGTCTAAAGGTGATGTCACACACCAGAGATAAAAGTTTGGTCGTTGGAAAACTTGCAAATATTTTTTGAGAGTAGAAAACTCGAGGACTTCAGAACAGCTAACTTTAGTTTACTGCAAACATTTTTAAATCAGATAAATGCACGTGATAAGTTACGCAAGGACTTCGAATATTGTGTCGCCTACTCGTGGGTTTCACCGTTCTTCGAACGCTTTTCATAAATGGTCAGAACCGTTTGTTTCAGTGGATTTTCTCATTTGCAGACAATACCGCCTCTAAAATGGTTTCCCGTTCGTCTGTGCTTCGCTTATGCACTTCCTTTAAGGGTGTAGGACGCCTAACGAACCGACTTGGAGCAGGAGAGGCACCACAGCAGATTTTAATTTCCACTGTCTATACTTTTACAAACAAATTCATAAAAACTTTGTCAGCATGACCAGGAAGGATTCAGGATTCACACTCAAGGCAGTGGAAGTTCAAAAACATAACAAAATAATTTTTTACATGTGAAATTTCATAATTTTTTTCACTTACTATTGCCTGCATTTGTTGCTATAGGTACACTTTTCTTCAATAAGTAAGAGAGATTCTTCGATGAATTTTGCACAGAATACAATCCATACTTACAGGTGTATGAAACTCTAGAATTTTCCAAATATATTAAGCGCCTATCCCCGCAATGTTAAAATGTGCCTACTGTAGGGAACATTTTCGCACAAAATACTGGAGACAGAGAGATAAAATTTTTACTGTATGTGCATTGATATGTTGTAACAGTACTGAAAACACAGTTCATTGTCGAAGTATTTTTAAAGACATATTTTACATTTATTTTTAAGTAAATTTTTTCCAATCATTTTTACTAGGTTATCACCCCTAAGTGTTTTGTAAAGAAAATAATTAAAAAATCGTTGTTTCAGTGTGTAAAGGAAACCCATGTGATTGTCATAATAATTTCAGACTTCTAGGTGCACCAGTAGCTGAGATAATGTCCCTAGAAGAAGTAAAAAAGCAAACTTACGGGAAACGGAGAAAGGTGATAAAAACATTCTTCATCCATAGTCAATACCCCCTTCACAGTCTTTATAATCATCTTCAAGTCTTCTTTTGGCACCCCTCTGCACCTGTCTTGCTTTTCTCACTAATGTCTTGGTTATATTGCCAGCAAGCCTAAGTCTGTGCACGTACTGTACGGGAACCAACACGCAACTCCAACTTTTGAAGGACCTGTCATTTTGTTATATTCCCAAGATTGAAGGTTTCCACAGCATCATACACACCAAAATGCAGTGCATTAATTCCGACGAACACTGTTTTTAGGAGACGATACCATACCACACTACTCAAGCACTCGTTGGGGTTCTGCGTTTTTCCGTGAAGATATTTCTTCAGAAGACTTCTATCAGCCAGATTTCTGAAAATGGGCTTTATTTCTTCCATAATGGCTAATGGTAGACTGTGGTGGTGAATGTATTTCTCTCCAGTAGTTAGTCCCCTATTGTATTTACACCAGCTCTTTTCACCTTTGGGGCACAAACCACGTTCTGGGTGCTCATCTGTGGATGCGGTGTGGAAATACAAAGCCCATATAGCTTTCCTCATTTCTTCAAGATTGCCTGTATTTTGCCTGATTTCAAGGCCATACAAATTCTGAATTTTATCAGTTATGTAATTAGTCAATCTTCCTTTGCCATGCAAGTTTTTCCCTTTCATACCTGATTTCAACCTTCTCAGCCTGGCACCCATTCTCTTCTGCACACGTCCGACACATTCAAGTTTGCTTATATTTACTCTGTTCCCATATGGTTCGCTTTCCAAAACTTATTTGAATGCTTTAGAGTCACCATCTCCCAGATACTTGACATAGCGAACATTATACCACTCTGAACAGCGATGAAAATTTTATTTCTCCCCAGAAACCTCCATTCCGCCACTACTACCATAATAATTAGCAATACAGTCATCACTATGTTCATTTTTCAGCCTGTCATCCATCTACAATATTTAGATGGTGGTGGTTAGTGTTTAACGTCCCGTAGACAATATTTAGACATTATTGCAACATCAATAACCTTGCCAGTGTCAACGCTAGTTGCTGTTACAAAACCATTGTTGCAGATGTGACCCCTTTTTTGCCACGTGCCATCAAAAGCTACTGTGAGGTCACGACATGACATTTTTTGCAGCACACACTACATTCAAGAGCTTCGCACAATATACTCGTATCAATGCGTTCAAAAACTTCTTTCCCTTTATCAAGTAAATTATATTTCTCTTCCAAAACTCTTAGTTTTTTATGAGAAGCACTGTTTTCATTTGTAGTAAGTTCGTTCGGCAAATCAGTAGTAAGTTGACTCACATTTTCCAACAGTGATGATGAAGAATTGCTTTGCTTTGCTAATGAATCATCATTTCTTTTCGTTTGCCAGTTCACACGCTTTTTAAACACTTTTGCTCTACCTCTAGGCATTTTCACTGCGAAAAAGGAAGAACTAAATAGGAAATAACTCGACAACAACAACTTTCATAAAGCACACTGTTTACAAACAATTCTGTCACAAAGTCAAAGAGTAACTTGAGGAAACCAGAAGGAAACATTTTCGAACAAATAGTGTATAAAGAGTCGCTGGAAAGCGGGATATTTGAATTCATGTCACATAAATGTACTGCCAAAAACTAAAGCGCAATACTCAATCTCACAAATCCATAAAAATAAAATAGTTATAAATCTAGTAGAGCTATATACCATACGTCATTTTAAAGAGGAAACTTGGTGGAATACAATGCATCAATAAAACGAAAATCGATTTTTAAACCCAAATTCCGATTCCGTGTACCCTTAATAACTGTGGAAAAATTGAGGTAATTAACAATAACATTTGTGCTTTTTCTAAACACGAAGTTCAAAATGTAATAGGTCATTCTTTTTTTTTATCATAAATTAAATAAAATCTAGTGTTTCATACATCTGTAAGTATGGTTTGTATGCTGTGCAAATGTTTATTTTGTTATGTTTTTGAACTTCCATTGCTATGAGTGTGAATCCTGATCCCTCCTGGACATGCTGACAAATTTTTATGAATTTGTTTGTAAAAGTATAGACAGTGAAAATTAAAATCTGCTGTGTTGCCCCTCCTGCTCCACATCGGCCCATTAGACGTCCTACCTCCCCCCCCCCCCCCCCCACCAAAGCCGTCGGCACACGGACCGTGCATTCGAACACCAGCGTTGAGCGTGACGAATTCTAATGTCATAGGAAAAAGCACGTTGGCAAGTCTTTCAGAACATGCAGAGCGATATTCTTAGCACGTCTGATATTCTGAACGTGCGTTTGGACGCAGACCGGTGAGATGGAAGAGCGCCTCCTACGTCACTCGACGCCATCTCTGTTCAGCACAGGGCCAGGAGAAGCCATATTGGATACCAGTTGAGGCCCATATGTGTATATGCTGTTTATAAGCACGAGCAAATTAAAAATCTTTTGAAAACACATCGATAGCTGTTGTAAGAAAATGAGGGAAACTTGATACTGCTGGTTAAAGAATTTATGTTACCTTCGAATTATGAAAATACACTACGGCTGTTTAAGATAACGGCACATTAAGAATCTACCAAAAACACAACTGTATTGATACAATTTGTTACAAATAAATGTCAGCTAATAACATACAGTATCAACGAATAGAGCCTTCAAGAGATGCTAAGATACTTTCTTTGGTCATCAGTCTACTGACTGGTTTGATGCGGCCCGCCACGAATTCCTTTCCTGTGCTAACCTCTTCATCTCAGAGTAGCACTTGCAATCTACGTCCTCAATTATTTGCTTGACGTATTCCAATCTCTGTCTTCCTCTACAGTTTTTGCTCTCTACAGCTCCCTCTAATACCATGGAAGTCATTCCCTCATGTCTTAGCAGATGTCCTATCATCCTGTCCCTTCTCCTTATCAGTGTTTCCCACATATTCCTTTCCTCTCCGATTCTGCATAGAACCTCCTCATTCCTTACCTTATCAGTCCACCTAATTTTCAACATTCGTCTATAGCACCACATCTCAAATGCTTCGATTCTCTTCTGTTCCGGTTTTCCCACAGTCCATGTTTCACTACCATACAATGCTGTACTCCAGACGTACATCCTCATAAATTTCTTCCTCAAATTAAGGCCGGTATTTGATATTAGTAGACTTCTCTTGGCCAGAAATGCCTTTTTTGCCATAGCGAGTCTGCTTTTGATGTCCTCCTTGCTCCGTCCGTCATTGGTTACTTTACTGGCTAGGTATCAGAATTCCTTATCTTCATTGACTTCGTGACCGTCAATCCTGATGTTGAGTTTCTCGCTGTTCTCATTTCTACTACTTCTCATTACCTTCGTCTTTCTCCGATTTACTCTCAAACCATACTGTGTACTCATTAGACTGTTCATTCCGTTCAGCAGATCATTTAATTCTTCTTCACTTTCACTCAGGATAGCAATGTCATCAGCGAATCTTATCATTGATATCCTTTCACCTTGTATTTTAATTCCACTCCTGAACCTTTTTTTTATGTCCATCATTGCTTCCTCGATGTACAGATTGAAGAGTAGGGGCGAGAGTCTACAGCCTTGTCTTACACCCTTCTTAATACGAGCACTTCGTTCTTGATCGTCCACTCTTATTATTCCCTCTTGATTGTTGTACATATTGTATATGACCCGTCTCTCCCTATAGCTTACCCCTACTTTTTTCAGAATCTCGAACAGCTTGCACCGTTTTATATTGTCGAACGCTTTTTCCAGGTCGACAAATCCTATGAAAGTGTCTTGATTTTCCTTTAGTCTTGCTTCCTTTATTAGCCGTAACGTCAGAATTGCCTCTCTCGTCCCTTTACTTTTCCTAAAGCCAAACTGATCGTCACCTAGCGCATTCTCAATTTTCTTTTCCATTCTTCTGTATATTATTCTTGTAAGCAGCTTCGATGCATGAGCTGTTAAGCTGCTTGTGCGATAATTCTCGCACTTGTCAGCTCTTGCCATCTTCGGAATTGTGTGGATGATGCTTTTCCGAAAGTCAGATGGTATATCGTCAGACTCATATATTCTACACACCAACGTGAATAGTCGTTTTGTTGCCACTTCCCCCAATGATTTTAGAAATTCTGATGGAATGTTATCCATTCCTTCTGCCTTATTTGACGGTAAGTCCTCCAAAGCTCTTTCAAATTCCGATTCTAATACTGGATCCCCTATCTCTTCTAAATCGACTCCTGTTTCTTCTTCTATCACATCAGACAAATCTTCACCCTCATAGAGGCTTTCAACGTATTCTTTCCACCTATCTGCTCTCTCCTCTGCATTTGACAGTGGAATTCCCGTTGCACTCTTAATGTTACCACCGTTGCTTTTAATGTCACCAAAGGTTGTTTTGACTTTCCTGTATGCTGAGTCTGTCCTTCCGACAATCATATCTTTTTCGATGTCTTCACATTTTTCCTGCAGCCATTTCGTCTTAGCTCCCCTGCACTTCCTATTTATTTCATTCCTCAGCGACTTGTATTTCTGTATTCCTGATTTTCACGGAACATGTTTGTACTTCCTCCTTTCATCAATCAACTGAAGTATTCCTTCTGTTACCCATGGTTTCTTCGCAGCTACCTTCTTTGTACCTATGTTTTCCTTCCCAACTTCTGTAATGGCCCTTTTTAGAGATGTCCATTCCTCTTCAACTGTACTGCCTACTGCGCTATTCCTTATTGCTGTATCGATAGCTTTAGAGAACTTCAAACGTATCTCGTCATTCCTTAGTACTTCCGTATCCCACTTCTTTGCGTATTGAGTCTTCCTGACTAATGTCTTGAACTTCAGCCTACTCTTCACCACTACTATATTGTGATCTGAGTCTATATCTGCTCCTGGGTACGCCTTACAATCCAGTATCTGATTTCGGAATCTCTGTCTGACCATGATGTAATCTAATTGAAATCTTCCCGTATCTCCCGACCTTTTCCAAGTATACCTCCTCCTCTTGTGATTCGTGAACAGGGTATTCACTATTGCTAGCTGAAACTTGTTACAGAACTCAATTAGTCTTTCTCCTCTTTCATTCCTTGTCCCAAGCCCATATTCTCCTGTAACCTTTTCTTCTACTCCTTCCCCTACAACTGCATTCCAGTCGCCCATGACTATTAGACTTTCGTCCCCCTTTACAAACTGCATTACCCTTTCAATATCCTCATACACTTTCTCTATCTGTTCATGTTCAGCTTGCGGCGTCGGCATGTATACCTGAACTATCGTTGTCGGTGTTGGTCTGCTGTCGATTCTGATTAGAACAACCCTGTCACTGAACTCTTCACAGTAACACACCCTCTGCCCTACCTTCCTATCCATAACGAATCCTACACCTGTTATACCATTTTCTGCTGCTGTTGATATTACCCGATACTCATCTGACCAGAAATCCTTGTCTTCCTTCCACTTCACTTCACTGACCCCTACTATATCGAGATTGAGCCTTTGCATTTCCCTTTTCAGATTTTCTAGTTTCCCTACCACGTTCAAGCTTCTGACATTCCACGCCCCGACTCGTAGAACGTTATCCTTTCGTTGATTATTCAATCTTTTTCTCATGGTAACCTCCCCCTTGGCCGTCCCCTCCAGGAGATCCGAATGGGGGACTATTTCGGAATCTTTTGCCAATGGAGAGATCATCATGACACTTCTTCAAATACAGGCAACATGTCCTGTGGATACACGTTACGTGTCTTTAATGCAGTGGTTTCCATTGCCTTCTGCATCCTCATGTCGTTGATCATTGCTGATTCTTCCGCCTTTAGGGGCAATTTCCCACCCCTAGGACAAGAGAGTGCCCTGAACCTCTATCCGCTCCTCCGCCCTCTTTTGACAAGGCCGTTGGCAGAATGAGGCTGACTTCTTATGCCGGAAGTCTTCGGCCGCCAATGCTGATTATTTATCAGAATTTAGGCAGTGGCGGTGATCGAACCCGGGACCGAAGACGTTTTGATTATGAATCAAAGACGCTACCCCCCCTTTTTTTTTTTCCTCTCTCGTTCGTTGTATCTGCTCGGGGCGGACGTCGTGACATCCGTTTTAAGTTCGTTGTTGATCGATTGACTCCGTTTTTTTATTACAGAGGGCAACTAACCCTCTGACCGAACACGCTGAGCTACCGTGCCGGCACCTCTAGACCACGGATACAAGATACAGCCGCGTATTATTCGTGGTTAATGCAACGTAATGAATAGATGCGAGACATTGTAAATTAATAGCTGATGTCTTGATGGTTTGCATCGCACTGAAATACAGTACCTTTTCTTCTACATCTACATCTACATTTATACTCCGCAAACCACCCAATGGTGGCGGAGGGCTTACAAACCTTCCCGTTGCCTAGTAGGTTCTGATACATTCTTAGTAGTTTAATTGAAGTACGTTCTATGAATTTCGATGTTAAGATACCAGTATGTAAATATAAGTGCGCCCTTTCTGATGAGTGCGTTAGTTCGATCGACTTTATCTACAAGTCAGCTCGCACTACTTGCATTGGGACACTTTTGCAGCCGGCCGGAGTGGCCGAGCGGTTCTAGGCGCTACAGTCTGGAACCGGGCGACCGCTACGGTCGCATGTTAGAATCCTGCCTCGGGCATGGATGTGTGTGATGTCCTTAGGTTAGTTAGGTTTAAGTAGTTCTGCGTTCTAGGGGACTGATGACCTCAGAAGGTAAGTCTCATAGTGCTCAGGGCCATTTTTGAACACTTTTGCACTTTCCTGTTTCGAGTTTTGAATTTCACACGTTTTTAAGAATGTGCTGCTGAATAGGAGCAATATCAAGTAAGAACGACCTGAGCGATTTACGATTTAATGAGAATGATAATTTTTATCTTAACTGTTGAACTAACGCGAAATTCTATTGTGCCCTTTGTAATACAACTTTTATGAGCCTATGTAACGGTCTACGGGTTGCACGCAGTTGTACGGTACGTAACACGCGCTCTCCAGCCGGCCTATCTGGAATGCTGACCATTTGCTCGGTCAGTAGATGTGCGTTCGGCCGCAGTGCGATGCAGGGAGTGAGCAACCGGCCGCCGTCCGCAGCGCGTCGTTTTAACTGGCGTGGCCTCCGGAACTAATACGTCTCTTTTCTTAGCTCTCCACGGAGCCTTTCGATACGACCGTAATTAGGATGTCAGACACAGTGATGATGGGAATGTGTAGCGCCCGTGTTTTATAATCAGCCTTTGTTAATAAAACTGTTTAAACTTACTTTTCGGTGTTCGCGTATTGCCGTACCTCGAGGACCCACCGCTTACAAATCCTGACAAAATATTCGTGTAATCATCATCCGGGGCAACAACACCAACTACCCCAATATACCTATGTCCTTCAAATAGTTCAAATTGCTCTAAGCACTATGGGACTTAACGTCTGAGGTCATCAGTCCCGTAGCCTTAGAACTACTTAAACATAACTAACCTAAGGACATCACATGCATCCATGCCCGAGGCAGGATTCGAACCTGCGACCGTAGCAGCAGCGCGGTTCCGGACTGAAGCGCCTAGAACCGCTCGGCCACAACGGCCGGCACCTATGTCGGTCAGTAGATGTGCGTCCGGCCGCAGTGCGATGCAGGGAGTGAGCAACCGGCCGCCGTCCGCAGCGCCCCGTTTTAACTGGCGTGGCCTCCGGAACTAATACGTCTCTTTTCTTAGCTCTCCATGTAGTGTGTGGACACTACGAATGTAGTGTGTGGACTGTAAGTTACAAGGGTCTCACGGGGGGCGTGCCGGCGATAAGTCTCTGTAGTCGTACTATCCTCTGTGCCCTCGGTGGCTCAGATGGACAGAGCATCTGCCATGTAAGCAGGAGATCCCGGATTCGAGTCACAGTCGGGGACACATTTTCAATTGTCCCCGTTGATGTATATCAACGCCTATCAGCAGCTAATGGTAGTGATTTAATTTTAATATCAGTATGACGCTAGACGACTGGAAGTCAGAGTCCTGGTCAGATGAATTCCGATTCCAGTAGGTGAGAGCTGACGGTGTGGTTCGAGAGTGGTGCAGACCTCACGAAGCCGTGCACCCAACATGTCAACGAGGCACTGTGCAAGCTGGTGGTGGTTTCGTAATGGTGTGGGTTGCGTCTACAAGGATCATTGACTGGAAACGGCTATGTTCAGCTACTTGTAGACCATTTGCAGCCATTCGTGGCCTTCATGTTTCCAAACGACAGAATTTTTATGGATGACAATGCGCCATGTATACCAGGCCACAGTTGTTGATGATCAGTCTGAAGAACATTCTTGACAGTTGAGAGAATGATTTGGCCACCCCGATCGCCTGCCATGAATCCCATCGAGCGCTTATGGGACATAACCGAGAGTTCCTGCTCCGGCAACATTTTCGCAATTATACAGGGTAACCCATTTATCTTGACCACCCTAAATAACTGTTTGTCCAGATGCAAATTACAAAATGTTTCAAGCAAATGTTCTTTAGTCGTCAGGGGGACATCAATCAGCACAATTTCCTTCGTTTCAGCTTTGTTTTTTACAAAGATGTGAACAGCGATATGGCTTTTTTAAATGGCACCCTGTATTTTTTATTCGGTAATTTATTTCCTCTCCTAAAGACCTATTCAAACATGTATCACAGTGTGCCATTCACTGAAACACAACGTTATTAATTACATAACACAACATTGACTTTGACTCTGCTGTACCACTGCCCAGGAGTAGAACATTTAAAGGTGCTCAAAGTGGTGACCCTGGACACCGATACACTGGTGCACTCGCTGAATGAAACAATTATTTACTCCACTCTACATCTACACACAAACCACCACATGGTGTGTGGTGGAGGGTTGAGAGGCACCCACATGCCTTGCTCATACTGTGGCATCAAGCAATCAGGCCTGCAAGATGAGTGGTCTGCCAAGCGAGTGGATTCATTCTTATTTATCGAGTAACATGAACTCTCGTACTCACAATTAAGTTGAAAATTATCCTCCTGTATGAATAATACGCAACGGAAACGCACATCTGACTATCAGTGATTTACAGAACTCAGACTGTTCACTACGCACTGGCAATACCACATTTCCTTTATGTCTTTTATTTAACGGCTTTTATCAACACGTGGCCACCGCACTGAACATGAATGGCGCACACATTATAAATTCGGGACATCATGACAACATACAATTCGAAGGAAAAGTCCACCAATCTTTTTCTTTTCACTATCTTATTTATTCCGATAAATTCTATAACCTAAACACACAAATTCTATAACCTACAACAATAACACATGAGAAATTCCGCCCAGTGGGCATGGCTTTACATTGGTGAATCTCTATATTATGGTCTCGTAATTATTTAACGCTACAGTGCCCTTTCTGGATAGGATGGTGGATCTTTTATTAATTCTCACACTTCGACTCTCACAATCATCATCACGAAACTTTCCTCCAGACCGAGCGGTACAGAAGGAACAAGCATAGCCCACTAATCTTTTGAAACTACCTCGCTACTCTCCCATGCAAACCACACATACCCAAATTACATGACATACACCACACTACAATATGAAATACTACACAAGTAATAGTCACAACATTATCACTTTCAGCTATCCTACTTCAATTAATATTTATCCCAGTTTCACACGACACTGCCCCACTTCGTAATTCTACTTTCCTACTATGAACTCTGGAGATATATGCACGTCTTCCTGTGCAATGCAAGCCAAGTGGCGTTGCTGGATAGACGGCCGACTCACCTTGTTTCTCTCTCAGAGTTTGAATCTAGCGTCACACGGAATCATATCACGCAAAGTAATATTAAGAACGTATTCATCACACACGCGAGTCCTCAACTGATACCATGGACGAGTACTTCTCTTTATCCTTTGTCTCATACACAGTTTGAGACTCACACAGTACTCACCACGTGGAAGTACTCGTCTCTAATTTCAAGTCCTGCACACGACATTTCTTAAATATTTCAACTTATGGTACACACGCTATTTCTTAAATATTTCAACTTATTGTACACACGCTGGTAATTCAGCTTAACTTAAGCACACGGAAGTATTTCAACTTATTGCTACACGTGGTTTCATTGTGACCGTTGGTCACTTCCGAAGACAATCCCATTAATATTACCTGCCTGACATTTAATTCTCCCCACAAAAGTTCCTGAAATAGAGAAACTATTATTTCAAACTACTCTTAAATATTCCACATGCATACCATGTCTCCACTCTTTCGTCATTACGGAGCACAACTAAAACAGGTCATAACAGCACAAGATCCAGCGGCAGAGTGCTGAAACATGGCCGTCCTCGAGGTCCTCTCGCACCTCTGCTGAAGTGGGGGAGCACCTTGCTACCGTATTGGTCAGCCACATTTCAGGCGCTCAAAGCTCAGGTAAATTTCATCTCTTTGGTCCCACCAAAGGTGGCCAGAGGATCGACTCAAAGATGATCATATATTCACATTCACTATCTGCGGTTAGCAGACGACCATACATTCATTCATTTCACAGATCTTAACTGGATGTGGGGATTTACTTTGTGGGAGTGCACATGTGATCAATTAAATAAATAGATTGTCATTCTTTCCCACACTGGTATCCGGCTTCGCTGTATTAATTGAAATTGAGTTATTTTACAAAAAAAATGTGTTGTTCTGACAAAAATAATGAAGTATGTTGTACCTATTTTCAATGTCGGACGGTACTGTACCCTTTCAGGGTATCCTGTACCGCTACTAGTTATTTCCTTTTCTGTTCCAATTGCAAATACAGCGAGGGAAAAACGACCGTCTATATGCCTCACAACGCTCTCTAATTTCTCGTATCTTATCTTCGTGGTCCTTAACGCGAAACGTAGGTTGGTGGTCAGCCTACATCATCGGTTCTCTAAATTTTCACAGCAGTGCCACTCCCCATTATCCTTCAGCCGATCTTCAGCATGTTAGTAAGGCCAAGTATTGAACTGGGAATGGGAGGGTTATGTATAAAACAAAGGTAAGCCTAAACACTGATTGCGGATTAGGCCTTAGCGCTATTCTGACTGGTTACCTGGTGCCTACAAGGCAGTACGAGATGCGATGTATGATCGTCGGACGTGATCAGCACGTTACCAACCCCTTACAATGTGACTGCCTTTTTATTCAAGCAGTTCCTCATTAGGTCTCTTAAGGCCGAATATACACCGTTCAGAAAAATCCGAGGAGGCTTCGGGAATCCAACCTAGGGCCTTGCACACCAAAGGCAGCAACGCTAATCATTGATTTACAGAGGCTGTCATTATGTACTGTGTAATGCACAGGTTGATGTCGTGACGATATTACGAACTTCCGTGGATGATGGAGAACAGTAAATGTATCACTTTAAGGTAAGGGGTCCTGGTCCCGAATCGACCGACTCGGAAGTTATAAGCGAGAATTGTTTTGTTGCACTAATGTACACACTGTTCATCAGAGACACACTATCCAGATTCCTGGAACATATCCCACTTGCTATTCGTCGACAGATGTCGTTCCAGTATGACGGAGTTCGGTCTCACTTTGCACTGTGGCTTCGTGAACATCTGGATGAGACATTCCGTGAAACGTGGATAGGCGAAGGAGGTCCTGTTTCGTGGCCAGTACGTTCACTTCACCTCACCACAATTTATTCTTGTGCAGCCGTGTGAAACGTCCTGTATACAATACGCCTGTCCAGATTGAAGGCAAACATTCTCGCTGCCTGCGACAGTCTTCAAATGACACCAAGTGTCTTACGACGGGTACAACACAATTTTCTGTGATGGTACCATGCCTGCATTGACTTTGGGAGACGCCATTTTCAACAACTGTTGAAAATGTAGCAGCTAGTGAAACTTGTGCACGTAAATGGAGGTCATAATTACTGTATCACAGAATTAGTATTTCCAACGACCTTGCCACTATGGTAACCAAGTTTCCATTCAGATCGCCGAAGTTACGAGCTGTCGGGCTTGTCTAGCACTTCGCTGGTTGACTGTCCAGATCTGGCAAGCGCTGTTGGCGAGTGGGGTGCACTCAGCCCTCGTGTGGCCAGCTGAGGAGTTAACTGACTGAGAAGTAGCGGCTCCGGTCAGGCAAACTGACAACGGCGGAGAGAGCGGTGTGCCTCTCCACGTGCGCATTCAGTGACGCCTATCGGTTGAGGATGACGCAGCGGTCGGTCGATACCGTTGGGTCTTCCGAGGCCTGTTTCGATGGAGTAGTAGTAGAAGTAGAAGACTTAGGATTTTCATTCTCTCTGACATAAAATCAGATGCGCAGTTTCTAGTTCATCAACAGTGGAGATTATCAAAGGGAGTTCTGGAGGATTCAGAGCGAATTCTGTACTTCACAATGAGGGTTTGGAAGTTTGGGCCCTTAGTTTTAGCGCTGCGCCAGGCTCAAGCGGAACTTAGACCTTTCGATACGGTCGTTTATGCACTAGGGTACTTATCTCAGATTGATGCATTTAGCATTCTCCATCATCCCTGAAATTTGTGACGGCATCATGGAATCACCCTATAGAGAAATGATAGTGATGTGTAAGAAAATCTTAATGTCGAAGCAATATACTCAATTCCACGCTTGTGCAGGCGAAGCGTAGGAATGAAACAATACACTGAGGTGAGGAACGTTATGGGATAATGATAGACACATATATAGATGCCGGTAGCATCGCATAAAGGACTATAAAAGGGCAGAACATTTTCGGAGCCGTCGTTTTTACTAAGGTAATCCACTTGGAAAGGTTTCTGACCTGACGTGATTGTGGCCGCACGAAGCGAATTAACAGACTATGAACGCGGAATGGTAGTTGGAGCTAGACGCACAGGATATTCCATTTCGAAAATCGTTAGGGAATTTAATATTTGGTGGCTCACAGTGTCAAGAGTGCGCCGTGGATACCAGAGTCCAGGCATCACCTCTCACCACGGACAACGCGGTGGCCGACGGCCTTCACTTAACGACCGAGAGCAACGGCGTTTGTACAGAGTTGTCTGTGCTGACAGACAAGCCACGCTGCATGAAATAACCGCATAGAGCCCATCGTCAGCGGAGAATATAGGATGACTGTGTGATGATGGATAAAGGAAAATGTAGGAATTTGAGGTAAAGGACACTGGTCTGCAAATGACCAAATAAAAAGTTACAAGAGAAAATCGTTCTGCTACCTCTGACAGTGATACACGTATTGGTGCTGTTGTTGCTGGGCAATTTTCAAAGGTGATACTATGGACCACAACAAGAAAAATATGTCCATTAAAGATGGGCTTTAAATGCACACCTTAATAGCTATGAGCACTTGTACAGTAAGCGGATGTCGTTTCGCAGCAGCAAAGATGAACAAGCGTTCCTAGCTCCTAAGGTATGAACTTTACAGCCCATGTTTAATGCAAGGTTTTTTCTTGTTTTGGTCCACATTACCATATCTCAGAATATGGATAGCAAACAGTTTTCAGTAGAAGTAGTCCACTTTCAGACATATCAGGACGATTCTCGCATTTCTCGCTTCGAACTTCCGGCTCAGTCGTTTCCCCAATAGGGTCGCTTATCTCAAACTGATACATTTACCATTCTCCGTCATCCCCCAGAGGTAATAACATCATCACGGAACCACCCTGCATAAATGTGACCTACTGTCAATTGGACATATTTACTGTATCCGTATACTGCCTACATAAGAACCAGTAGATATGCGAAAAACAGTATAAGACTGAAAATAGGTGGCAAATCACGACTACATATTTGTAAACAGGTGATATAAATGTGCTTCCGGGTGAGGTGTCACCGCCGGACACCACACTTGCTAGGTGGTAGCCTTTAAATCGGCCGTGGTCCGTCAGTATACGTCGGACCCGCGTGTCGGCACTATCAGTCATTGCAGACCGAGCGCCGCCACACGGCAAGTCTAGTCTAGAGAGACTCACTAGCACTCGCCCCAGTTGTACAGTGTACAACCGACTTGGCTAGCGATGGTTCACTGTCTGCATACGCTCTCAATTGCAGAGACGACAGTTTAGCATAGCCTTCAGTTACGTCATTTGCTACGACCTAACAAGGCGCCGTATTCAGTTACTATTGTGAACAGATAATATTGTGAATCATGTACCGTCAAGAGCGACGTTCATCATTAATGGATTAAAGTTAAGTATCAAAGTAATTACGTCCGCTTTCTGAATTGTAATTCCTTGTCATGTTCCAGACCTCACGTCAGTAGAATCCTTCCCTCCTCACGCCAGCCTGCGTGAGGTAAAACGCGTGCATTTCGGCCCCCACTAGTAACACGGTGTTGGCTCTTCTGCCAACACAACACCGGGAAACGCTACACACCTCCTAACAGAATACACACATCAAACAAAGTTTTACATCGCCCCATTTCTCAGAACTGCTGAAGATAGGCGTTGACTGTGGATATTGTATCACAGACACAGTCCCTCTGACTCTTCAGATATGTCACTAAACCCGCCCAAAGATCTAAACAACCATGCATGAGCAGCGCCTATGACGGAGGGGGTCCGACAACCTATCAGTTCCAGTCATTCCACCAGGAAGGAGGTAAAAGGCTCGTGTTGTCTGTAGTTCAACCATGCTTAGACAGTCAATACCGCTGTTCGATCGCGTCCGCATTGTTACTTTGTGCCAGGAAGGGCTCTCAACAAGGAAAGTGTCCAGGCGTCTCGGAGTGAACCAAAGCGACATGGAGGGGATACAGGGAGACAGGAACTGTCGATGACATGCCTCTCTCAGGCCGCCGGAGGGCTACTACTGCAGTGGATGACCGATACCTTAGGATTATGGCTCGGAGGAACCCTGACAGCAACGCCACAGTGTTGAATAATGCTTTTCGTGCAGCCACAGGACGTCGTGTTATGACTCAAACTGTGCGTAATAAGCTACATGATGAGCAACTTCACTACCGACGTCCATGGCGATGTCCATCTTTGAAACCACGACACTATGCAGCGCGGTACAGATCGGCCCAACAACATGACGAATAGACAGCTCAGGACGGGCATCACGTTCTCTTCACCGATCAGTGTCGCATATGCCTTTAACTAGACAATCGTCGGAGACATGTTTGGAGGCAACTCGGTCAGGCTGAACGCCTTAGACACACTGTCCAGCGAGTTCAGCAAGGTGGAGGTTCCCTACTGTTCTGGGGTGGCATTATATGGGGCCGACGTACGTCGCTGGTGGTCACGGAAGGCGCCGTAACGGCTGTACGATACGTAAATGCCATCTTCCGACCGATAGTGCAACCATATCGGCAGCATATTGGCGAGGCATTCGTCTTCATGGACGACAATCCGCGCCCCCATCGTGCACATCTTGTAAATGACTTCCTTCGGGAGAACAACATCGCTCGCCTAGAGGGGCCAGCATGTTCTCCAGACATGAACCCTATCGTACATGCCTAGGATATATTTAAAGGGCTGTTTATGGACGACGTGACCCCCAAATCACTTTGAGGGATCTACGTCGAATTGCCGTTCAGGAGTGGGACGATCTGGACCAACAGTGCCATGATAAACTTGTGCTGCGGCGAATACAGTCATGCATCAATGCAAGAAGATGTGCTACTGGATATTAGACGTACCGGCGTGTACAGCAATGTGGACCACCACCTAGTCTCCCAGAGTGACTGCGCGATTTGAGGCGCCATGTCACGGATTGCACAGTGCTTCCCGCCCGAGGTTCGACTCCTCCCTGGGGCATGAGTGTGTGTGTTGTCGTTAGCGTAAGCTAGTTTAAGTTAGATTAAGTAGTGTGTAAGTCTAGGGACTGATGACCTCAACAGTTAGGTCCCCTAGGAATTCACACACACATTTGAACATTTTTGAACCGCCACCTCTGAAGATCTCTCTGTATGGTGGTGCAACATGCAATGTGTGGTTTTCATGAGCAATAAATAGGCCGGAAATGACGTTTACGTTGATCTCTATTCCAATTTTCTGTATAGGTTCCGGAACTCTCGTTACCGAGGTGATGCAAAAGTTTTTTATGAGTGTACGTACAGTTATATAATTTCGGTCATTTTATATACCATTGATGATAGAAACAAAACAGCCATTCAGTTGTGCAGGATGGAATTTTTGTTGCCCACGTGGAAGACGTAATACGGGTATTCTGCAGGAGAAAGGGATTCGCCTGTAGCTGTCCTTCCGCCTTAGCGACTCTGATAACAAATGGTGCCGTCGGCTCGGAGAGCAAAACACTTTATCAGGGGCGCCGCCTTCTCCAGACCGCAGAATTACGTTCCGCAGTTCGCGCCACTGCTGGTCTTTAATGCAATTTCCAGCGACGCGATCCGACTGGATTATCGTACCACTGGCCAACACTTTACTGCAGCTGGGGTGAGCGAAGCGTATGCAAATATCTCCGATCCCACTTAGTAGATACAGGAAAGCTGTACACAAAACTTCCGCTTTTGTGACGCAGTCTTTGCATTGTCAGTGGATTGTAATTCCATTAGGCGATCCATATCTTCAAAACACGTAGCCAAGGCATTTTATCCTCTCAAGAGGCCAGGCAAAGTAATTCAACGTTCAGCGAGCCACAGGAGAGTTGAGTGGTGTACCAAAGATGCAGAAAACGAACTGCCCCCTTACCTAGCCGTCGCATTCCGCGAGGAAAAGAGAGTGAAGGTCACCCGCCTAGCGAGCAACGAAGGGGCACGGTCATAACGTGTACTTGTATTTTCATTAATTATTGATAAGAAAATTGATAAGAGCCATAAGAATAACACATACGGGAAGTTAATTTTCCAGCAACACGGGTTAAGTAAATATACTGGACGGGTTCAACAATGACCAAAGATAATAAAACAATGTAAGAACAATATAATACGGGTTAAGTAAATATACTGGACGGCTCCAACAATGACCAAAGATAATAAAACAATGTAAGAACAATATATAATTAGAGACGGGTTCAAGAATGACCAAAGATAATAAAACAATGTAGGAACAATATATAATTAGAGACTGAGACAGAGAGCATCCCAGAGTGACCCAGAGAGCATCCCAGAGAGTATCCCAGAGTGCCCCAGAGAGCAACAACAAGAAGAAGAATCGCTTCTCGGCTTTTGGCAAGATGAATGTGTAGTTTTTTTAAAATTTAATAAAACGATTAATCAGATTCCACTGAGGTTCTACTTCATTAATGACAAGATTAAAGGACAATTAGTGTCTTTTATCTAAAAAAAAAAAAATTTCTCGAGTGGTCTGGCACGACCAATAACCACCACAATCAATATTTTGTTCACACTGCATACGCAGGAACGCTGTGCCGCAAGCGACGTCGCCAAGCACGTCGCTGAGGCATTGCTGTGGCACATTAACACAAGTGAACGTAGCAAGCCAACGTGCCACAGCAATGCCTCGGCGACGTGCTTGGCGACGTCGCCTGCGGCACAGCGTTCCTGTGTATCGTGCTTTGAAGGCCATAGACATTGATCTGACTGGACAGTTCAATAAGCAACAATTAATTGGAGGCCCGAATATTTTTCGAGGCCTCCGTTTGCAATTCACTTGTGATGTACAGGCTCTGTTTGGAGGTAGTACGTGGCTCACACTTGCTGTAGTGTGGGGGAATCACTGTGACTACGGTGGCCTTGAAGCCTTCCCAGATGCAAATATTTTGGTCTGGAAAACATGGAGTATAGCAGAGACTACAGGACTCTTGGCTAAAGTTCCTTATGGTACGCTTGTTCTATCTATGCCTTTTGTTTTGAATACTAGAAGAAAGAAGAAATTGAATGCAGACGAGTACCTGTTCATATGGGCTAAAGTTGGCAACGGAAACCGTAAAATTAAAATTACTGGTGACTGTATGTTGTATTATAGACAATAAAGACTGATCCACTTACCCGAGCACCATCCTTATCTATCCCGTGAGATTTTTTTTTTAAAAAAGACTAAAAATACTTTTCATTTGGAAGCAGTAGGCTGGGCCCCTCTTGATTGCTCGCTAGGCGGGTGACCTTGAAGCGGACTTAGTTGCTGCGCTGAGCGCTTGGCGCGCTCTGATTGGCTGGGCGGCCTGTGGCGCGCAGTACGAATCGGGGCGGGAATTCAAATCCCGCCGGAATTATATATTGTTCTTACATTGTTTTATTATCTTTGGTCATTGTTGAACCCGTCCAGTATATTTACTTAACCCGTGTTGCTGTGTGAGACAGAGTATAAAAATAAACCAAGACTTCTCCCTTTGAGTATTGCCGCTAAGTTCCCAGGTGTTCTGCTCGCGGGAAACAGCCAAAATTCCTCGGGTCATTTGAGATTCTGGGACACCCCAGTCGTGCTGTTGCTATTCTACTCGCCGCTGTGTCCGCGTTACCTAGAATCGTGACAAAACTGTTCTTCGCTCTAAGTTTTTAGTTTCCGCTGCCTCGGGCACACGTGCGAATGTCCACGGCTTCCCTTGACAGCATGTTGATGTGTGCAGCGTCTTCGCCTGTCGCTCATCCTCTGGGGGCCTGCCCTCTGTGAAGCGTGCCGACATGGGCGCGCGGCCGCCGCTCCACCTGGCCGCCGGGCTTCCCAGCTAGGAACGCATCAGAAGAATTCCTTTCATGCACAAAGTGCACCAAGTTTGCAAAGAGAAGAATCATAGCCCTTTACCGATGCTCAATGACACAATAATTCACCTCCATCACACTTCATATATTGCCATAAACTAATGACTGATTTTAAAAGCAGTTATCTCCTTTAGTTAAAAACATGAAAAGCTTTGACACTTTTCAATACACTCCTGTTGCAAAGAATTTTTATAGGGAGTATGGCTTACTTCATTCGCAGTAAGTCATATGTACAAATAAAAATTTTAAACCCTCTATCTCTGGATGTGTAAGACAAATTTCTATCATTGAACAGCTGTTTTTGCGGATTTGGCAAGGATTTACATCTGGCCAACACCAGCATAAATAAATACATTATTAGTTTCCCACTCAAACACAGTATTCATACCTTTACAATGACATCCTATCAAAACCTTATTTCGTGTCTAACTGCCACTATTGAAAGTCTAACAGAAAAACATGTGAAATTTCCCGAAAACTGGCAGAAATGCCTTCAAAAATGTGAGCATATAAAGCTTATATCCTAACGTCACCAAGACATAAGAAACTTCTACTCCGAATTTTTCTTTTGTTTCCTTTACTGCTTGCTCAATATACAGCTTTGCAAGATACCACGTGTGTGAGGGAGAAAGAGGTGTGAATTTTTTACGTAAGTATTAAAAACTGAGTTTCTTGGCCAATGCCTTCTGGAAGAAATAAGAAAAGCATGTCTGTTATTGACTGATAAGAAAACTTTACCTTCTGCAAAAACATTAAAACATTAAATTTCAAATTGCGCTCTTCAGAGCTAATAAAACAAAAGTGAAACTGAAGCAAACATATTAAAAATGTCCTACATCTTTCGGCAGAGTACCTAATATTATATTTAACAGATTACAGACATCCTTATTAGTATTTACATACGCTCACATGAGTAACATTTGTTTTATGTCGTAGCTTACAGCATCCATACCAACTCTGTATTCTGTTTGCAGGCATTCATTCATTTTTATTTTTTTTTCAGTATAGACATTTCATCACATATATTAAACCAAAACAAAAAAGCTCTTTACCTCACAACTAACGCTAGAAGATATAAGAACATCATAGTTATGAAATAAAGTCTTAACTAAACACATAAAACACATGAAAAACATAGTAGGCATCAGTTCCCTATAAACACATAATCGTCATAAGAGGAACATCTTAACTAACACAAGAACACATAGAACGAGAACACACAAACAAACGAATGCAAAACTTAATGTTGGCAGTCCTATTTGTTGCCTGAAGTGAGGTTCTTTGGGTTGTTTGATTTCTGTGTGTGTAACTGTAGTGCACGTATGAAAGAAAGTGTTCTCATATTTGTTTTACTTTTAACGGTCACCTGCTGCTGCTG